>NC_041385.1:529762634-529802299 GCF_002162155.2 Triticum dicoccoides | reverse complement strand
CGGCACCTCCAGTACCTCCCCCTCTCCGTTCTCTTCGCCAGGAACTTCCTCATCCTCCCATGAACCTTTCCCACTACTTGATTTTGATCGGGAACCATCGCCGCCACAATGTCACTTCGCCACCGAAGCTTTCCTCCGCCGCGGAGCTCGCCGCCGGCAGCTCCCTCCACCTCCAGCTACCCTGCGACCACCGGGAGGACCGCACTGGAGTGGCGGATCCATCCCCGCCCTCAGGGCCCCGCGAGGAGCCGCCAGTCGCCGGCGACAATCGCCGGAACTCCGCCTCCGTTCGGGACAGAGGAAGGAGAGGGAAAGAGACTAGTCAAACCTGACTAGTGGGCCCCCTGGACCCACTGTCAGCGACCCCGTGCCTGTCCACATGGGATTAAGTGAAGACGTAATCCGCCTAGTACGTTTCCCCGCTCCGAAAGCGTATTTCCCTCCGAAACGTTTTCTTTTCTGTTTTAATTTAAATAACAGATTTGACCAGAACTTTGACTGGCTATAACTTTTTAAATATAACTCCAAATGAATTAATTCGTTTTCCTACATCTCTCAAATATTGTCTAGTTTATTTTAAGATTTATTTGAATATTTTCCAAACAACTTTTTTGTACTGTTTTTGAAATAGGTGTTATTTGCATATTCTTGAAAATAGGATTTTTGGGAGAGAAAGAAGCTTTCAAAAAAAATTGGAGAGCACCCCCACCTCTCCACACCATGAAGGCAAGCATTCTGAACCCTGGCATAATGTTTGCGGTGTATTATTTGACACGTTTATAACACCACCTTACTTCGGAGGACTTGTTATTTCATGTGACATGATCATTTGCATGGAAGCATATCAGTGATTTCCTTGCTGTTGGAAATGAATATTATTGTGATGGTAATCCTCCTCATGTGCCTTGCATGCATGCCAGAAAGGAATCCGGGAAAGCCTCGGCCTTGGGTAGGCGTGAGCTTGTCGCCGGTCCCCGTCGGGATGGTTATGTCCGGTATGGCATGGTAAGGTACATTGAGTGGTGATTTCTTCGGTTGAAATATATTTGTTATACATGTCATGTAGGGAACTCATAAGCCTCCTGAGTCGGCCATAGATCGAGTCTTGTTCCGGTAACCCCCATACTTGTTTTCGTACTGCCACTGGTCCCTACCATAGGTGGGGTATGGTTCAGTAAATTGTTAACCCTTGTCTTGGCACACACCGTACAGAGAGGCCATGGTGGAAGATACCGGTTGTAGCTTGGCATGCCACCCGGTCCGGGGGCATGGGTGTATCCGGTTGGGACCGAGAGGGGGGCACCCCTTAGAGCGCGCGATAGAAATTTGATCCCATGCTACGCGAGGTTGTAGCCTCCCCACTTAGAGTTTTGCTTAACAGGTGTCATGGGTGATTCCAGACACGAGTGAAAGCTGGTGTGTGCAAGTCAGGTGTGTTTCAATTAAAAGACCGTAGACGGAATTAGTCCGATGGACTAAAGGAATCCGTTACTCGTGGGTAAAGAGTACACTCTCTGCAGAGATATTAAACCTATTCGAATAGCCGTGTCCATGGTTAAGGATTACAGTCTGGGATGGGTCAGGTATCGGTCTTAGTGTCGGTCTTCGGAGGTGAAACGGTCAACCAGAAATGGAATTACTACTCGTGACTTGTGATATCTATGATTATTATTATTGTTGACTAACCCGTGATATTATTGTTATTACCGAGTATCTCTGGGATGGTTCTACCTCCGGGATATTTATTATGATTATTTCTTTTAAAGCCCTTTATGTGGTGTCGCTCAGACGCCCGACTGTGGCATTTCTTTTAAAGCCCTTTATGTGGTGTCGCTCAGACGCCCGACTGTGGCATTTCTTTTAAAGCCCTTTATGTGGTGTCGCTCAGACGCCCAACTGTGGCATTTCTTTTAAAGCCCTTTATGTGGTGTCGCTAAGACGTCCTACTGTGGCATTGCTTGCTATTTGTTTCATAAATTTTTATACTACCATGTTATTGCATTTTTATAAATAACTTGCTTGCACGCATATGAGTTTCATTGTGACTGACGTCATGAGCTTATAATATTTTTAGCACATCATGGTTATTTTATACCTGTGTTCATAATGTTTGCGAGTACATTCAAAGTACTCACTGGCTTGTCCCTGGCTATTGTCTTGGCCAGATTTTTCTTGCACGGAGAGGAGCGACGCGATGCCAGCCCCGGAACCCACTCAATGGAGATAGCAGCCTCACGAAGATAGGAATTAACCTGGTCAGCTGTTCCCTTGGGAAATGGAGTCTCATAGACACTGATGTTTCACAACCCGCTTCCGCCATCAACCACTAGAAACCATTTGTTGTACTCACTGGCCAGAATGGTCTTGTACTACATATTTTGTATTTTGCTTGGAATTTCTGTATCAAGTTGGAGCCTCATCAGCTAACAGTAATCCTGGGGCTGATGAGCACGACGGTCTTTTCTGGAAATTTATTACCCGGAAAACCCGGTCGTGACAGAAACGTTCTGGAAAGTGTCCCTTATGTATTCCTCCGGGGTTACGGTTTCAATAACAGTAGTTTCAACATTTATTGGATTACCTGAGATATAATGTTTGATTCTTTGACCATTCACCACCTTTGGATTTGTGCCTTCGAATTTGTTGAGTTTTATGGCATCAGAACGATAGACCTCCTCAATAACGTAAGGCCCTTCCCATTTAGAGAGAATTTTTCCTGCAAAAAATCTTAAACGAGAGTTGTATAGTAAAACATAATCACCTACATTAAACTCATGCTTTTGTATCCTTTTGCCATGCCATCTTTTAACTTTTTCTTTAAAGAGTTTGGCATTCTCAAAGGCTTGGGTTCTCCATTCATCAAGAGAGCTAATGTCAAATAACCTCTTCTCACTGGCAAGTTTGAAATCATAATTGAGCTCTTTAATGGCCCAATATGCCTTATGTTCTAGTTCGAGAGGTAAGTGACATGCTTTCCCATAAACCATTTTATATGGAGGCATACCCATAGGACTTTTATATGTAGTTCTATAAGCCCATAATGCATAATCAAGTTTCTTGGACCAATTCTTTCTAGATCTATTAATAGTCTTTTGCAAAATTAGTTTGAGCTCTCTATTGCTAAGTTCTACTTGGGTACTATACTGTGGGTGATAAGGAGATGCAATTCTATGATAAACATCATACTTAGCAAGCATTTAACAAAAATCACCATGAATAAAATGTGAACCACCATCAGTCATTAAGTATCTAGGGACTCCAAACCTTGGAAAAATAACTTCTTTAAGCATCTTAATAGAGGTGTTGTGATCAGCACTACTAGTTGGAATAGCTTCTACCCACTTAGTAACGTAATCAACAACAACTAAAATATGTGTATACCCATTAGAGGAAGGAAATGGTCCCATATAGTCAAAGCCTCAAACATCAAATGGTTCAATAACAAGAGAATAATTCATAGGCATTTCTTGAAGTCTACTAACATTACCAATTCTTTGACACTCATCACCAGACAAGACAAACTTACGGGCATCTTTGAAGAGAGTAGGCTAATAAAAACCGGATTGCAATACCTTATGTGCAATTCTATATCCAGCGTGGTGCCCTCCATATGCCTTGGAGTGACACTTGCGTAGGATTTGTTCCTATTCATTCTCAGGTACACAACGTCTAATAACACCATCTACTCCTTATTTATAAAGGTGTGGGTCATTGTCGGTGTCAAAACCGGCGGATCTCGGGTAGGGGTCCCGATCTGTGTGTCTTAGGCTACTGGTAACAGGAGGCAAGGGACACGATGTTTACCCAGGTTCGGGCCCTCTTGATGGAGGTAAAACCCTACTTTCTACTTGATTGATATTGAAGATATGAGTGTTACAAGAGTTGATCTACCACGAGATCTTAGAGGCCAAACCCTAGAAGCTAGCCTATGATGATTATGATTATGTCTCTAAGGACTAAACCCTCCGGTTTATATAGACACCGGAGAGGGCTAGGGTTTACATGGAGTCGGTTACAAAGAAGGAAATATAATACCCCGATCGCCAAGCTTGTCTTCCACGCAAAGGAGAGTCCCATCCGGACACGGGATGAAGTATTGAGTCTTGTATCTTCACGGTCCAACAGTCCGGCCAGAGTATATAATCCAGCTGTTCGGATACCCCCTAATCCAGGACTCCCTCAGTAGCCCCTGAACCAGGCTTCAATGACGATGAGTCCAGCGCGCAGTTCTGTCTTTGGCATTGCAAGGCGGGTTCCATCTTTGAATACTCCAAAGTAGTTATCGAACACTTGAACCGTGTCCGAATCTGCAAGATGATCTTCACAGCACAGCACTTCATAAATCTGATCTGCTGGCAATTTTTGCAAGGCGTGCTCCTGCATCGTGGCCCGGCCCAACACGAACCGGTTTTACTTGGCCTCCCCTGATATGCGTTGCGAGGCGGTTTTACTGGCACGCCTTGCCAGAGCAGAGATCGTGCTCCCCTTAGCGTCGGATCTTCCATTAATATAGGTGCACGCGTCCCCACGACGTCTGTTGGTATGACTCTATGTTTTTTGGTAAGTCCCGAGCTGTTATGCTGAGGACACTTGATATTCACCCCCTATATAAAGGGGCCGAGGCCTATCCCTCTTTTACACCACTCATGCGCCTTTTCGCATCTCGATTTTTAACAGCCGGAGTCAAGCTCAAGCACCTCAGATCCTTAACCATGTCTGGATCCTACCTTCAAGGCCAGTGGGTGGCCTCCTCGGTCACAGAGGAGGATATTGCGAAGCTTAGGGAGGTCGGATATCTGAATGCCGACATCAAGCACTGGCTTCCTGCTCCAGGGTAGGTCATCCCTACTCCCGAGCCCAACGAGAGCGTCGTATTTCTTTCCCACTTCCTCCGTGGCTTGGGCTTTGATGACCCACAAGTATAGGGGATCTATCGTAGTACTTTCGATAAGTAAGAGTGTCGAACCCAACGAGGAGCAGAAGGAAATGATAAGCGGTTTTTAGTAAGGTTTTCTCTGCAAGCACTAAAATAGTAGGTGATAGATAGTTTTGTGATCAGATAAATAGTAACGAGCAAAAGTAAATAAAGTAAATAAAGTGCAGCAAGGTGGCCCAATCCTTTATGTAGCAAAGGATAAGCCTGGACAAATTCTAATAATGAAGAAGGAGCTCCCGAGGACACATTGGGAATTATCGTCAAGCTAGTTTTCATCACGTTCATAAGATTCGCGTTCGGTACTTTGATAATTTGATATGTGGGTGGACCGGCAATTTGATATGTAGTACACTTGGGTATTATCCCACTTATTATTAACCCCTATTGCAAGCATCCGCAACTACAAAAAGGAGTATTAAGGTAAACCTAACCACATCATTAAACATATGGGTCCATATCAACCCCTAACAAAGCAACGCATAAACTAGGGTTTAAGCTTCTGTCACTCTAGCAACCCATCATCTACTTATTACTTCCCTATGTCTTCCTCTAGGCCCAAATAATGGTGAAGTGTCATGTACTCGACGTTCACATAACACCACTAGAGGAGAGACAACATACATCTCATCAAAATATCGAACGAATACCAAATTCACATGACTACTAATAGCAAGACTTCACCCATGAACTACTCACAAATCATATTCATGTTCATAATCAGAGGGGTAATAATATGCATAAAGGATCTGAACATATGATCTTCCACCAAGTAAACCAAATAGCATCAACTAAAAGGAGTAATCAACACTACTAGCAACCCACAGGTACCAATTTGTGGTTTTGATACAAGATTGGATACAAGAGATGAAGTAGGGTTTTGAGAGGAGATGGTGCTGGTGAAGATGTTGATGGAGATTGACCCCCTCCCAATGAGAGGATCGTTGGTGATGACGTTGGTGATGATTTCCCCCTCCCTGAGGGAAGTGTCCCTTGCAGAACAGCTCCGCCAGAGCCCTAGATTGATTTCGCCAAGGTTCCACCTCGTGGCGGCGGAGTTTCATCCCGTAAGCTTGCCCACATTTTTTTCCAGGATAAAACCCTTCATATAGCGGAAGATGGCAGCCGGAAGCCCACCAGGGGGGCCAGGAGATAGGGGGCGTGCCCTACAGGGGGGCGCGCCCCTGTCTCCTGGACAGGGTGTGGGCCCCCTGGCCTATTTCTTTTGCCCAAAAATTCTTATTAAATCTGAAAAGTTGTTTCGTGGAGTCTCAGGTCTTTTGGAGTTCTGCAGAATAGGTTTCCAACGTTTGTTCCTTTTCCAGCCAGAATTCCAGCTGCCGGCATTCCCCATCTTCATGGTAAACCTTGTAAAATAAGAGAGAATAGCCATAAGTCTTGATATATAATGTGTAATAACAGCCCATAGTGCAATAAATATTGATATAAAAGCATGATGCAAAATGGACGTATCAACTCCCCCAAGCTTAGACCTCGCTTGTCCTCAAGCGGAAGCCGAAATCGAAAAATATGTCCACATGTTTAGAGATAGAGGTGTCGACAAAAATAAAAAACGGACATGAGGGCATCATGATCATTCCAATAACAGCAACATATATGGATTTTGTCATATGATTTCTTATGTTCAAGTAATAAGCGGTTCACAATGTCAAGTATGGTTCAAAAACTTCGTTGGTAACTAACAAACTATAATCTCAGTCATTGAAGCAATTGCAATTTATCATAACATCAGAAAGAGTCAATAATAGAGCTTTTCAACAAGCTCACATACTCAACTATATCGTAGTCCCCTATAGTTGTTAACACTCACGCAATACTTGTGGTTATAGAGTTTCAACTGGACACTGAGAAAGATAGGGGCTTATTGTGTTGCCTCCCAACATATTCACCTTTAAGTGATGTCAACAATAATAGCCTATGCCAACTTACATCCAATTGGGTATATGCATCATGATCTCTCAAACACGAGGAGCTTGCCAAAGGATAAAATGAAAAAGGGAAAGGTGAGGATCACCTTGACTCAAGCATAAAGTAAAACATAAAGTAAAAGATAGGCCCTTCGCAGAGGGAAGCAGAGGTTGTCATGCAGGTTTAGGGTTGATGCATAAAGTCTTAGTGCAAAAGAATGTCACTTTATATTGCCCCTTGTATGTGGACCTTTATTATGCAGTCCGTCGCTTTTATTACTTCCACAACAAGTTCGTACAAAGTTTATTTTCTCTGCACTAATAAGTGACACATATTTAGAGAGCAATTTTTATTGCTTGCACCGATGACAACTTACTTGAAGGATCTTACTCAATCCATAGGTAGGTATGGTGGACTCTCATGGCAAAACTGGGTTTAAGGATATTTGGAAGCACATTAGTATCTCTACTTGGTGCAAAGAATTTGGCTAGCATGAGGGGGAAAGGCAAGCTCAACATGTTTGGAAGGTCAGTGACAATATACTTCAACTGAGATGTCGGAAAACATAAACCATTACGTTGTCTTCCTTGTCCAACGTCAACTCTTTTAGCATGTCATACTTAATGAGTGCTTCACAATCATAAAAGATGTCCAAGATAATATATTTATATGTGAACCCCTCTTTCCTTATTAATTCCTATTAATTGCAACGATGACCAAGGCTACGTTCATCAACTCTCAACAATTTTTATGCCTCTTTTGTTCTTTTTACTTTCTCAAGATCATAGCAACATAGCAAAGCCCTTGACTCAACACTAATCTTTATTATAGATAGCACACGGACTCGAGTACATAAAGAGATCACAAAGCAAAACTCAAAACTACTTGATATCAAAACTTTTAACTAATAGATCAAGATACTACTAAAAGGATCGAACTAAATAAAGCGGTAAAGATAGGAGTGTGATGGTGATACGATACCGAGGCAACTCCCCCAAGCTTGGCAGTTGCCAAGGGGAGTGCCCATACCCATGTGATTATTTCTTCTCAGGTGGTGAAGTAGGAGTTGTTGCACTTTTCTTTTCTAGCTTGCGTCTGAGGCTAAAATTTTCCTCCCTTAGATCCTCATTCTCGAGCTCAAGTTTCATTATCTTTTTGCATAGTGCTGCCTTGCTGTCCTGCAAAAAAAGTGGTGGGATAGATTGGACCTTAGGGAGGCTTGACTTCTTGAACTCCACATGCATATCACCAGGTTGAGGTAGTGGATCGTCCTCTTCATCGGAACTTGTCTCCTCCTTCCTCTTGGGATCATAGTCTTCTTCTTCCTCTATGGTCCAGCCATAGTGTTCCACATCCCCATATACTTTTGGGTTTGCAATATAATCAGCCATGTAGCTCTCTCCCTCCGAATCCTGGGAAGACACCTTGTTCCAAATCTGCAACAAGAACAGCTCGAAACGAAAACAGAGGATATTTGCGTGATACGGTGGTCAAAACCTTTGGGAGTATATATAATGAATTTTTACCGACCAAAATACGTAACATACAAGAAAATGGAGTCCGGGAGACACACGAGGTCCCCACGAGACAGGGGGGCGCGCCCTCCTCTCTCGTGGGATCCTCGTGCCCCTTTCGGACTACTTCTTTCTTCCTAAAATCCTAAAATAATCCAAAACTGATAAAAATTGCCATTAGAGTTGTTTTGGAGTCGGTTTACTTACCGTACCACGTACCTATGCCTTTTCGGAGTATTGAACGTTCTGCAAAGTGTCTCTTATGTATTCCTCCGGGGTTATGGTTTCAATAATATTAATTTCAACATTGATAGGATTACCTGAAATATAATGTTTAATTCTTTGGCCATTTACCACCCTCGGATTTGTGCCTTAAAAGTTGTTGGCTTTTATAGCACCAAAACGATAGACCTCGATAACGTAGGGACCTTCCCATTTTGAGCGAAGTTTTCCTGCAAAAAATCTTAAACGAGAGTTGAACAATAACACATAATCTCCTACGTTAAACTCACACTTCTGTATCCTCTTATCATGCAAATGTTTGACTTTTTCTTTGAAAAGCTTGGCATTCTCATATGCTTGGGTTCTCCATTCATCATGGGAGATAATATCAAATAACCTCCTCTCACCGGCAAGTTTGAAGTCATAATTGAGCTCTTTAACAACCCAATCTGCTTTATGTTCAAGTTCAAGAGGTAAATGACATGCTTTTCCATAAACCATCTTATATGGAGACATACCCATAGGATTTTTGTATGCAGTTCTATAGGCCCATAATGCATCATCAAGTTTTTTGGACCAATTCTTTCTAGATCTATTCACAGTCTTTTGCAAAATTAACTTGAGCTCTATATTGCTCAACTCTACTTGACCACTAGACTGCGGGTGATAAGGAGATGCAATTCTATGATTGACATCATACTTAGCGAGCATCTTACGGAAAGCACCATGAATAAAGTGTGAACCACCATCAGTCATAAGATATCTAGGGACTCCAAACCTCGGAAAAATAACTTCTTTAAGCATTTTAATAGAAGTGTTATGATCAACACTACTAGTTGGAATAGCTTCTACCCACTTAGTAACGTAATCAATAGCAACTAAAATATGTGTATAACCATTAGATGCAGGAAAAGGTCCCATATAATCAAAGCTCCAAACATCAAATGGTTCAATAACAAGAGAATAATTCATAGGCATTTCTTGACGTCTACTAATGTTACCTATTCTTTGACATTCATCACCAGATACGACAAACTTACGAGCATCTTTGACAAGAGTAGGCCAATAAAAACCAGATTGTAGTACCTTGTGTGCAGTTCTATCTCCAGCATGGTGTCCTCCATAGGATTCAGAGTGACACTTGCGTAGGATCTGTTCCTCTTCATGCTCAGGCACACAACATCTAATAATACCATCTACTCCTTCTTTATAAAGGTGTGGATCGTCCAAGAAGTAATGTCTTAAATCATAAAATAACTTTTTCTTTTGCTGGTATGTGAAACTAGGCGGTATATATTTAGCAACAATGTAATTAGCATAATCAGCATACCAAGGAGTAGTACGAGAAGCATTGACAACCGCTAATTGTTCATCAGGAAAACTATCATTAATAGGCAGTGGGTCATCAAGAACATTCTCTAACCTAGACAAGTTGTCTAAAATGGGGTTCTCAGCTCCCTTTCTATCAATAATATGCAAGTCAAATTCTTGGAGCAAGAGAACCAATCTAATGTGTCTAGGCTTAGCAACTTTCTTTTCCATAAGATATTTAATAGCAGCATGATCAGTGTGAATAGTAACTTTGGAATCAACAATATAAGGCCTAAACTTATCACATGCAAACACAACTGCTAAGAATTCTTTTTCAGTAGTAGCATAATTTCTCTGGGCAGTATCAAGAGTCTTTCTAGCATAATGGATAACATTCAATTTCTTATCAACTCTTTGCCCTAAAACAACACCTACAGCATAATCACTAGCATCACACATAATTTCAAAAGGTAAATTCCAATCAGGTGGCTGAACAATAGGTGCAGTGATCAAAGCCTTCTTAAGTGTTTCGAATGCTTCTACACAATCATCATCCAAGACAAAAGGAATATCTTTTTGTAATAAATTAGTTAGAGGCCTAGAGATTTTAGAAAAGTCCTTAATGAACCTCCTATAAAAACCGGCGTGACCAAGGAAACTTCTTATACCTTTTATGTCCTTGGGACATGGCATCCTTTCAATAGCATCAACTTTTGCTTTATCAACTTCAATACCTCTCTCAGAGATCTTGTGCCCCAAGACAATGCCTTCAGTAACCATAAAGTGACACTTTTCCCAATTCAGGACAAGACTAGTGTCTTCGCATCTCTGCAAAACTCGATTAAGGTTGCTCAAACAATCATCAAAAGAGGATCCATAGATGGAGAAGTAATCCATGAATACCTCACAAATCTTTTTTCAAAAATTAGAAAACATAGCCATCATGCATCTTTGAAAGGTAGCACGTGCATTACATAAACTAAAAGGCATACGTCTTTACGCAAAAGTACCAAAAGGGCAAGTAAAAGTAGTTTTAGATTGATCCCCCGCTGATACAGGTATATGAGAGAAGCCATAATAACCATCTAGAAAGCAAAAATGTGTGTGTTTGGATAGCCTTTCTAGCATTTGATCAATAAAAGCTAAGGGGTAATGATCTTTCTTAATAGCTTTACTTAACTTACGAAAATCAATTACCATCCTATAGCCTGTAATAATTCTTTGCAGGATCAATTCATCTTTATCATTAGGAACAACGGTAATACCTCTCTTTTTAGGGACACAATGGACAGGGCTTACCCATTCACTTTCAGCAATGGGATAAATAATACCTGCCTCAAGGAGCTTTAGTATCTCCTTTCTTACCACTTCCTTCATTTTGGGATTTAATCGTCTTTGAGGATCTCTAACTGGTTTGGCATCTTTCTCCACTGAAATTTTGTTTTGACATAATGTGGGACTAATGCCCTTAAGATCATCCAGAGTATATGCAATAGCAGCTCGGTGCTTCTTCAGAGTTTTCAATAATCTTTCTTCTTCTTTCTCTGAAAGGTTAGCACTAATAATAACAGGATATATTTATTTTTCATCAAGATAACCATACTTAAGATTATCAGGTAAGGGTTTGAGTTCAAACACGGGATCACCCTTGGGTGGAGGGGGATCCCCAAGAATTTCAACGGGAAGGTTGTGTTTCAACATAGGTTCTTGTTTAAGGAACACTTCATCTATTTCTTCGCTTTCCTTCACAAACATATCGTTTTCATGGTCTAGCAAATATTGTTCTAACAGATTAGTTGGTGGAACAGCAATGGAAGCAAGACCAATAATTTCATCCTTACTAGGTGGTTCCCTTTCACGAGGTTGTCTACTAAACTTAGCAAAATTAAACTCATGAGACATACCATCTATGCCAACAGTGACAATATTCTTTTCACAATTAATCTTAGCACTAGCAGTATTCAGGAAGGGTCTACCAAAAATAATGGGACAAAAATCATCTCGTGGGGAACCAAGAACAAGAAAATCAGCAGGGTATTTAATATTCCCACACAAGACTTCAACATCTCTAACAATCCCAATAGGTTTAATGGTGTCCCTATTAGCAAGCTTAATAGTAACATCAATGTCTTCTAATTCAACAGGTGAAATATCGTGCATAATTTCTTTATAAAGATCATAAGGTATCGCATTAGCACTAGCACCCATATCACATAAACCATGATAACAATGATCTCCTATTTTAACAGAAATAACAGGCGTGCCTACAACAGGTCTAGGTGTCTTAGTATCGGGTCTAGCAATATTAGCAGTTTCACCACAAAAAGAAATAACATGCCCATATAAGTCCTCATCCAAAAGATCTTTAATCATAGCAATACCAGGTTCAACATTAATTTGCTCAGGAGGTGTATAGGTCCTAGTATTACTCTTACGGACAACAGTCGAAGCTTTGACATGATCTTTATCCTATCAGGAAAAGGAGGTTTTTCAACATAAGCAATAGGAATAATGGGATCACTATATGTAATAGTCTTTTCTTCGACTGTAATAGGTGCAACTACTTTAACTTCAACAGGAGGATTATATTTAAACCACTTCTCTTTTGGGAGATCAACTTGAGTAGCAAAACTTTCACAAAAAATAGCTACTATCTCATAGTCAAGTCCATACTTAGAGCTAAATCCATGGAAAGCATCGGTATCCGTAAAAGATTTAACAAAATCGAACTTCGGTGTCATACCTGACTCCTTACCATCGTCGGAACCCCAATCTTCAGAGTTGTGTTTAATTCTTTCCAATAAGTCCCGTTTGAAATCAATAGTCTTCAGCATATAGGAACCAGCACAGGAAGTATCGACCAGGTTGCGATTATCAAGAGAAAGCCGAGCATAAAAATTCTGAATGATCATTTCCCGAGAGAGCTCATGATTGGGGCATGAATATAACATTGACCTAAGCCTCCCCCAAGCTTGAGCGATGCTTTCTCCTTTGCGAGGCCAGAAATTATATATGTTATTACGATCACGATGAACAAGATGCATAGGATAGAACTTCTGGTGAAATTCCAACTTCAAACGCTTATAGTTCCAATATCTCGTATCATCACATAGCCTATACCATGTCATTGCATCCCCCTTCAAAGATAAAGGGAAGACCTTCCTTTTGAAAACATCATCGGGAATACCTGCAAGCTTAAATAATCCACAAACTTCATCCACAAAGATAAGGTGTATGTCGGGATGCAATGTTCCGTCTCCTGCAAAAGGATTAGCTAGCAGTTTCTCTATCATACCCGAAGGAATCTCAAAGTGAATATTTTCATAAGGTTCAGTAGGTTGAGGATCATCTATTGGCTCTTCTGGTTGGGTGAAGATACCCCAAACAAGCCCCTCAAAGGATTAGTTTCCATAGTGACAAGTAACAGAAAATTTCAGCACACTATATAAATGTTTCCTTACCAAGTTCCACTCACCAAGAGCGCTACGCTCCCCGGCAATGGCGCCAGAAAAGAGTCTTGATGACCCCCAAGTATAGGGGATCTATCGTAGTCCTTTCGATAAGTAAGAGTGTCGAACCCAACGAGGAGCAGAAGGAAATGATAAGCGGTTTTTAGTAAGGTTTTCTGTGCAAGCACTGAAATAGTAGGTGATAGATAGTTTTGTGACAAGATAAATAGTAACGAGCAAAAGTAAATAAAGTAAATAAAGTGCAGCAAGGTGGCCCAATCCTTTACGTAGCAAAGGATAAGCCTGGACAAATTCTAATATTGAAGAAGGAGCTCCCGAGGACACATTGGGAATTATCATCAAGCTAGTTTTCATCATGTTCATAAGATTCGCGTTCGGTACTTTGATAATTTGATATGAGGGTGGACCGGCACTTGGGTACTGTCCTAACATGGAAAAGCATCCCACTTATGATTAACCCCTATTGCAAGCATCGGCAACTACAAAAAGGAGTATTAAGGTAAACCTAACCACATCATTAAACATATGGGCCCATATCAACCCCTAACGAAGCAACGCATAAACTAGGGTTTAAGCTTCTGTCACTCTAGCAACCCATCCTCTTATTATTACTTCCCTATGCCTTCCTCTAGGCCCAAATAATGGTGAAGTGTCATGTAGTCGATGTTCACATAACACCACTAGAGGAGAGACACCATACATCTCATCAAAATATCGAATGAATACCAAATTCACATGACTACTAATAGCAAGACTTCACCCATGTCCCCAGGAACAAACGTAACTACTCACAAAGCATATTCATGTTCATAATCAGAGGGGTAATAATATGCATAAACGATCTGCACATATGATCTTCCACCAAGTAAACCAAATAGCATCAACTACAAGGAGTAATCAACACTACTAGCAACCCACAGGTACCAATTTATGGTTTTGATACAAGATTGGATCCAAGAGATGAGCTAGGTTTTTGAGATGAGATGGTGCTGGTGAAGATGTTGATGCAGATTGACCCCCTCCCGTTGAGAGGATCGTTGGAGATGACGTTGGTGATGATTTCCCCCTCCCGGAGGGAAGTGTCCCCGGCAGAACAGCTCCGCCAGAGCCCTAGATTGATTCCACCAAGGTTCCGCCTCGTGGCGGTGGAGTATCGTCCCGTAAGCTTGCCCACGTTTTTTCCAGGATAAAGCCCTTCATATAGCAGAAGATGGCAGCCGAAAGCCCACTAGGGGGCCCAGGAGATAGGGGGCGCGCCCTACAGGGGGGGACACCCCCTGTCTCCTCGACAGGGTGTGGGCCCCCTGGCCTATTTCTTTTGCCCAAAAATTCTTATTAAATCTGAAAAGTTGTTTCGTGGAGTCTCAGGTATTTTGGAGTTGTGCAGAATAGGTTTCCAACGTTTGTTCCTTTTCTAGCCAGAATTCCAGCTGCCGGCATTCCCCCTCTTCATGGTAAACCTTGTAAAATAAGAGAGAATAGCCATAAGTATTGATATATATATATATATATAATGTGTAATAACAACCCATAGTGCAATAAATATTGATATAAAAGCATGATGCAAAATGGACGTATCAGGCTACACCCTTGATCCCTTTGTGAGAGGGCTCATGTTCTATTACGGGTTAGATTTTCACGATCTAGCTCCGGACGCTATCCTCCATATCTCGTCGTTGATCGTTGTGTGCGAAGCTTTTCTCCACGTCACTCCGCACTTCAGCTTATGGCTCAAGACCTTCAATGTGAAGCTAAAGATGATTGAGGGACGACACGCGGAGTGCGGAGATGCTGTAATAAGCAGGAATGTCGACGCCCCATGGCCAGAGGGCTCCTTCCCAGAGGTGTCCGATCTATGACCGCGGAGGTGATTTTACCTCACGGCTCACAGAGGCACAAAGTGGGTGGATGCCCCCGACTTCCGTCCAGGCCCTCCTTCTCAACTGGCGTCATGGACCAATGTAGGACGGGATTGGGGATTTGCTAGTGATGTACCAATACTGCAGAGCCGTATTCGGGAGCTTCTTGAGAGAGACATTAGCCTTGTTAGCATAATTCAGGTAATGCTAATCCGATGGATCTTGTCGTGCAAACGCCGGCCTCTCCGGATGTGGGAGTTCAATCCGGAATGTCCGGGGACTATTCTACACTTCTTTGGCCTGACGCTCGAAGGGATGTGTAAATTATTCTTCGGACCACAAGTAAAGTGTACGGATACCACCGAAGATGCGGGCCTGAGCTGCAATCGCCCAGATACCCAAGTAAGTAACCCACAAACCGAACACTTCGTCTATTTTTGTCATAGTCATTATTCTGAAAATCCTCCGTGGCCAGGAATGGCTCAGCAAGGCGGAGAGAATCAGGTGTCCAGCGCCACTTCCCGAAGGCTCGCCAAGTCCCACCATAGCCAAGATGTTTGGTCGTGTGCTAAGCAAAATGCCCTCAGGGAAACACGAAGGGAAGAAGAGGGAAGCAGAATTTCACACATTGCGCATCCAAACCGGGGGAAATTGCTACCTTCCCAAAGGAGGATAGCCGGAAAGGGGAATCTAAGGCCTCCTCCCCTTGCGGGAAGAAGAGGGCCCCCTCCGAAGACTTGGAGATGGAGGTGCCCAAACAGGGGAAGAAGGCTTCACCAGGGGGCCCTGCCCCAAAGGGCGTCCTTACCGCATCATGCCCGCCAACGGGCCAGCCCTCAGCCGAGCTGTAAGTTAATCGTAAATACAAAGGTACTGCTTTTCTCCGAGAACAATAACCAAGATCCATTCTTTGTAGTCCGGCTAGCAGCTCTTCTCGACAGAGTTCGTCTTTGGGGGATCTCCTTCCAGAGATGATGGAGAGTGAGACCCCGCCAACCTCTCCGCCTCATGAGGCGGCCGACCCCGAGGTGTCGTCACGGAGGAGTCCGGATCTGCCGAAGCCAGAAGCTAATCCTTCGGCCGCCCTGAGCCCGGAGCGTTCGGCTCCCATGGGGGGCGATGAGAAGGGTCCAACACAGTTCGGTGTCCGGCCGGACACACTGAAGGGCCTTCTGGATCGAGCTTCTCTCTCGGAGGAGCACCGTTCATTAATGAGCACGGTGCTCGAGAATATTTCCTCCACCACAAGCGGGTTCAATGAGCCTTTACGAGCCTGCTCAGAGGCTTTGAGGTATGTAATGAAAAATACGTAATTTTTGGCTGTGACGCACGCGCTAGGTGTGCTCCATATGGATAGTAGCCCCTGAGACTCTAGTTGCCCGCCCTAGGCGGCAAACGGAGGATCATACTGTGTAAGTAATGATTGCGCTGTATTTATGCGCAGGTGTCTAAGGATCCGGCAGCCGACCGGTCCATTGAAGTTGCCGAACTAAGGAGGCAGATTGGAGCTATTGATGCCGATATCACACTGGTGAACGAGCGGCTTAACGAGTTACAAGGTATGTGCTATGCTTTCCTTATTATTTTTTATAGGAAAAATTGAGAGGGGCATAATGCTAATGTTATATTCTTGGACTGCAGAAGGTGCTGCTGCCGTGGAAGCCCTGAGGGCGGAACATGCCCTGGCCAAGGAACACGCCCGGGCGAGCAATGCGGCTGCCCTAAAGGTGGCCGAAGAGTTGAGAGCTGAACAGGCTGCTCGTCGCCAGAGCGAAGACAAAATAGCTGAAATGGCTGTGGAGCTAGAAAACGCCGCCAACCAGTACGAGCTTCTTGAAAAAGAAAATCATGCGAATAAGGCTGACCTGAAGAAGGCCCTTGATGCGACCAAGGAGACGCGTTCCGACCTTAGGGATGCACGGGAGGAGCTTCGAAAGGCCAGAGAAATCACGGCTAGAAACCCCTATTTGTTGCGGATGAAGTTTTTAGATCCAAAGTACGCTCCTCTGGATCGACGATGGAGTCCTGCAGACACCTATGCGGATTTGTCGAAGAGTACGGCTGATGCAGCCAAGTTTTTTGAGGATCAAAAAGATGATGAAGTGGAAAAGCTGTTCTGGTCGCAGCTCAGCGCTCCAATGCGCAAATTGCCTTTGAGTGAGAAGATGGCTGCTGTGGCTGAGCTCCACAGGCTATCCGGTCTTGCAATGCGGTCTGTACTAGACCATCTATGGCCGAAGGGGCCGAAGCCGGACAATTATTTTGGTTTAGTGCAACAATTCCTTGGTGTCGTATCGTGGATCGATGCCATGAAGAGGTCGGCGTGCATAGAGGGTGCCCGGATGGCTCTTGCCCGTGTTAAAGCATATTGGACAAAAATGGAGGCCACCGTCATTGCGACCCAGAATCCGGCGGGGGACCAGGATCCGGCCGAGCACATCTTGGAGAAGGTAGCAGAAGGTGCTCGCTTAATAGAGGCTCAGTGCTCGAAGAATGTCATGTTCGAGTGACAAATCGTGTCATTATAAAAACAATGTTATTTTGATTATGAGGCTATATTTATACTTTTTGCCCGAAAGTATTATTGTGCCTCCTGTGCAGCCGTTTTTATGTATATGTGCAATCTGAAAGTTAGCAGTCGTTGGCTTCAGCCCCCACGCATACAATGCGGGGGTGTTCGCGAAAAATATGCGTAATCACACTTGATCCAACGTCTTGGTCCATTGAGGAGGTGATCGCACATCGAAGGCAACAGGACTATATAGCTGTAACACTTTCACTTAGCCATAGGAGTTTGACGGTGGGGCTACTATGTAGCCCCTGGTACCTTTGCATGCATCCAAATACGGGCGCATGTGTACATGACCGGAAAACGGTCCTTCGTTAATGCGGCAGAATCCTAAAGATTCCGATAAGTCTTCGACTGGTTGAACAGTCTCTCGCTATATCATGATAGTCAGTTTTCGGCTTTCTCTAGTGAGGTGCTCGTCGGGTAGTTGTCCTTTGGCCGCCTTAGCCAATAAGAACGGAACATAAGGCGGCGAACCAAGGAGCCGGGAAAACCCAACATTTGAACACAGACATGATTCAGAGCTGATGCATATAAGGCCAAACTCGCGACACCGAACACTCCCGAAGGTATTCGGACTTTATAACATATACTGAGCTGAGTAACGCCCTTTATTATGAACCCTATATTCCCAGGTACATGCATTAGTCTGTGTGGCAAAATGCCAATAACGGCAGTATCCCCTGTGGGTGTAGTACCCGTGGGATGTGTAAGCAACAAGAGACAATAAAGAAGGTTTACACAGGGGCTTAATCTAAAGAGAAACCTTTGAGCGGGCCCCTGCTACACGTCTGCGCCTTTGTCTTCGTTGTGCGTGTCCTAGGAGGGTATCGCACGAATGGTGTCTGTAAAAAGAAAAACTCATGTAGAAGAGTATGACGTAAGCGTGCGAAAAGTTGGCTATCACTAATGTATAGTAAAAGTATAAGACAGTGGCCTGTTAATAAGGTCAGGCCGAAAACTGAGCTTTATTAATTTTCTATAGCCCCTAGTGTCCGCTATGGGATTACATGTCTGGCTCCTAGATAAGGTTTGTCTGGGCTGTCGAACTCGTCTAACCGTGTCTGTGGTCTTAACAACCAGTCATGTTTTCAGGTATTAGAGGCCACTTAGAGTCCGGTGGCTGGAGCCGTCGCATAGTATTAGATTAAGACTCTATGTTTCCGTTAACGGTGATGATGCCACGTGGACCGGGCATCTTGAGTTTAAGGCAGGCGTAGTGCGGTACTGCGTTGAAGCGGGCGAAGGCCGTTCTCCCAAGTAATGCATGATAGCCGCTTTGGAGGGGGCGATGGTGAAGAGTAGTTCTTCGCTTCTGGAGTTGCCTGGGGAACCGAATGTTACCTCCAGTACGAGGGAGCCCCTGCAATGGGCTTCGACACCTGGTATCACCCCTTCAAAGGTGGTGTTACTATGGTTGATTCTGGATGGGTCTATCCCCAGCCTGCAGATAGTGTCCTGGTATATTAGATTAAGACTACTGCCGCCGTCCATGAGGACGTGAGTAAGATGGTATCCGTCGATTATTGGGTTGACCACCAAGGCAGATGACCCTTTGTGCCGAATACTTGTCGGGTAGTCCCTGTGATCGAAGGTGATCGGCTAAGCTGACCAGTGGTTAAGTTTGGGCGTGACGGGCTCTATAGAGTATGCATCTCTGAGCGTGCATTTGTGCCTTCTCGTGGATATGTGAGTCGCGTGGATCATGTTTACTGTTTTTACCTCTGGCGGGCATTTCTTCTGTCCCCCAGTGTTCGTCTGGCGAGGCTCATCCTCGTCTCCACTTGGTGTTTCCCTTCCCTTGTGTTCGACATTTAATTTGTCGGCCTGCTTGAAGACCCAGCATTCTCTGTGTGTGTGGTTCGCAAGTTTTTCGGGGTGCCATGAATTTGGCACAGTCTGTCCATGACTTTGTTCAGGCCGGACGGTCCCTCTTTGCTGCCTCTAAATGGCTTCTTTTGTTGACCGGGTCGAGAGCCTCTGAATCCGGCGTTGACCATTGTGTTGTCCGGACTTTCTTCCTTGTTTTGACGTTTGTTTTTATTGCGCCGTGGCTTCCCGTTGCCATCCCTGATTTCGGATGTACTTGGGTCGCTGGTGCCTTTACGGGCCAACTAGCTATCTTCGCCTGCGCCAAATCGGGTCATAAGGTTTTTTAGGGCTGCCATTGTCCTCGGCTTTTCTAGGCCGAGGTGTCTGGCGAGCCATTCGTCCCGGATGCTATGCTTGACGGCCACTAGGGCTTCGACATCCAGACAATCGACGATTTGATTCTTCTTATTGAGGAATCCGTTCCAAAGCTTGCGGGCGGACTCTCCGGGATGTTGAATTATGTGACTTAAATCGTCCGCATCCGGAGGCCGGACATAGGTGCCTTGAAAGTTGGCCCTGAAAGCATCCTCGAGTTCCTCCCAACTTCCAATTGAATTTTCCGGGAGGCTTTTCAACCAGTGTCGAGCTGGTCCCTTCAACTTGAGGGGAAGGTATTTGATGGCATGGAGGTCGTCCCCACGAGCCATGTGGATATGCAGGATAAAATCCTCGATCCAGACCCCTGGGTCTGTCGTTCCGTCGTATGCCTCTATGTTCATAGGTTTAAAACCCTGTGGAAATTCATGGTCAAGCACCTCTTTGGTGAAGCACAGGAGGTGAACAGCCGCTCTGTATCTGGACGTGTTGTGGCATGCCGTCGGTTGTAGTTGTGTCCGGTGTTGATTCGGAACTGGTATCCGATCGGTATGATCGTTTCGGTGACCATAGTCCTGCACTGGGGTGTGTCCTTTAGATCCATATATGGACCTAGCCGCGCTAGCATTTTTATCCAGGAGCTCGCGTAAATTGCGTGCAGTGTCGGTAGCTGCTCTATTGCGGTTACGAAGTGGTTTGTCTGGCCTCCTGGCCATATTGTTCTTTGGTGGAACGGCCTCATCGTCGAATTCTCGTAGCAGCTTGCATTTTGGATAGCTCTTTGTGTGGCGATCGTCGCCGTACTTTTCTTCAGTGTCTAGAACTTTATTCCATCTCCGATTGAGCATTTCCTGTGCGACCTTAAGCTGTTGCTTCTGCTTCTTTAGACTTCTCGTAGTGGCCATAAGCCTTCTGTGGAGGTTATCTCGTTCCAAACGTGTTTCAGGGATGATAAGTGCATCGTCGTCCGAACTATGCTCTTGTCCCGGGGCGGTTTGATAAATTCGTCCCTCGGGATCATTGTGATCGGGCGTCTGCTCCGAGCTGTGTTCGGCGTGACCTGGCTCTTTCTAGCATTGTCGATCTTTCTAGCGCTGTTATCGCTATTTTTACTCTTGCTGGACTTGGAGGTGTGTCTGCGCCGTCGTTTTGGCTTTTGCCCGGGGGTTTTGTCCTCCGGCTTGTTGCCGTCGTCCTCCTTAGGCTATCCACCATGTATATATCGTATGACGAGGTGGCAGTCCAACGCCCCGTTGGTTCTGAATCGTCTCCTGTGCCGATGTCCATACCTTCGGTATCATCGGAGTCGAAGTCAAGCATGTCTGATACATCATCAACAGTGGCTATGAAGTGGGTGATGGGTGGGCAACGGATTTCTTCGTCACCTTCTTCCCCCTTGAGACGGACATAGTTCGGCCAGGAGTCTCCTGACAAAGAGAGAGACTTTAATGAGTTGAGCATGTCGCCAAAGGTCGAGCACTGGAAGATATCCGCAGCGATGAACTCCATTACCGGAACAAAACCAGATTCGGCGGGCCCGGGAGTGCGCGGACTGGAACCTACAGCCGGATACGAGTCCGGGGGTCCGGTGTCACAGGCTTCCTTGGGGGTGAGGCATGTGTTCAACTCTACCGCCGATGAGTGTGCGGCCTCTGGGGCGGGGTCCATCCACCCATCCTCGGGCGACACAATCTGCTCCGGATTTAGTTCTGGGGCACCTACAGGGGCGATATCCTGAGCATTGTCCGACAGAAGGTCTAAGCCGTGCTCATCGTGACTGTCTGGTGCTCCTGGCGCAGGCCCAAATCCATTGAAGATCAAGTCTTTGCAGATATTGGTCGTGTAGTTCAAGTTTCTGAACCTGACATGGTGGCCAGGGGCGTAGCTGTCGATCTGCTCCTGATGGCCAAGCGAATTGGCCTGCAGTGCGAAGCCGCCAAACACGAAGATCTGTCCGGGGAGAAAAGTCTCTCTCTGGACCACGTTGTTGTTGATTGAAGGAGCCATCAAGCCTTGCAGAAACGACACAGAGGAACTCCCAATGAAAGCACCAATGTCGGTGTCAAAACCGGCGGATCTCGGGTAGGGGGTCCCGATCTGTGCGTCTTAGGCTAATGGTAATAGGAGGCAAGGGACACGATGTTTACCCAGGTTCGGGCCCTCTTGATGGAGGTAAAACGCTACTTCCTGCTTGATTGATATTGAAGATATGAGTATTACAAGAGTTGATCTACCACGAGATCGTAGAGGCCAAACCCTAGAAGCTAGCCTATGATGATTATGATTATGTCTCTAAGGACTAAACCCTCCGGTTTATATAGACACCGGAGAGGGCTAGGGTTTTCATGGAGTCGGTTACAAAGAAGGAAATATAATATGCGGATCGCCAAGCTTGTCTTACACGCAAAGGAGAGTCCCATCCACACATGGGACGAAGTCTTGAGTCTTGTATCTTTGCGGTCCAACAGTCCGGCCAAAGTATATAATCTGGCTGTCCGGATACCCCCAAATCCAGGACTCCCTCAGTCATCCCAGAAGTAATGTCTTAAATCATAGAAAAACTTTTTCTTTTGCTGGTATGTGAAGCTAGGTGGTATAAATTTAGCAACAATGTAGTTAGCATAATCAGCATACCATGGAGCAATACGAGAAGCATTTATGACAAGTAATTGTTCATCAGGAAAGCTGTCATCAATAGGTAGTGGGTCATCAAGAACATTCTCTAACCTAGACAGGTTGTTTGCAACAGTGTTCTCAGCTCCCTTTCTATCAATAATATGCAAATCAAATTTTTGTAATAGGAGAACCAATCTAATAAGTCTAGGTTTAGCATCTTTATTTTCCATAAGATATTTAATAGTAGCATGATCAGTGTGAACAGTGACATTAGAATCAACAATATAAGGTCTGAACTTATCCAAAGCAAATACAACTGCTAAAAATTCCTTTTCAGTAGTAGCATAATTTCTCTGGGCACTGTCTATAGTTTTACTAGCATATTGTATAACATTTAGTTTCTTATCAACTCTTTGTCCTAGAACAACACCTACAGCATAATCACTAGCATCACACATAATTTCAAAGGGTAAATTCCAATCAGGTGGCTGACCAATAGGTGCAGAAATCAAAGCTTTCTTGAGTATTTCAAATGCTTCTACACAATCATCATCAAAGACAAAAGGAATATCTTTTTGTAGGAGATTGGTTAGAGGCCTGGAAATTTTATAGAAGTCCTTAATGAACCTCCTATAAAAACCAGCATGACCAAGGAAACTTCTTATACCTTTAATGTCCTTAGGACACTTCATCTTTTCAATAGCATCAACTTTAGCTCTATCAACTTCAATACCTCTTTCAGAAATTTTATGCCCCAAAACAATGCCTTCATTAACTATAAAGTGGCACTTTTACCAATTCAAGACAAGAGTAGTATCTTCACATCTCTGCAAAAGTCAATCAAGGTTGCTCAAGCAATCATCAAAAGAAGATCCATAAACAGAGAAATCATCCATGAAAACCTCACAAATCTTTTCGCAAAAGTCAGAGAATATAGTCATCATGCATCATTGAAAGGTAGCAGGTGCATTACATAAACCAAAAGGCATACGTCTATAAGCAAAAGTACCGAAAGGGCAAGTAAAAGTGTTCTTTTCTTGATCCTCTGCTGACACAGGTATTTGAGAGAAACCAGAGTAACCATCTAGAAAGCAAAAAATGTGTATGTTTGGATAATCTTTCTAGCATTTGATCAATAAAAGGTAAAGGGTAATGATCCTTTTTAGTAGCTTTATTTAATTTGCTGAAATCAATTACCATTCTATAACCTGTAATGATTCTTTGCGGGATTAATTCATCTTTATCATAGGGAATAACAGTAATACCTCCCTTCTTAGGGACACAATGGACAGGACTTACCCACTGACTATCAACAATGGGATAAATTATAGCTGCCTCTAGGAGCTTTAGTATTTCTTTTCTTACCACTTCTTTCATCTTAGGATAACCGTCATTGGTGATCAATAACTGGTTTGGCGTCTTTCTCCAATTTTATTTTGTGTTGGCATAGAGTGGGACTAATGCCCTTAAGATCATCAAGAGTATATCCAATAGCAGCACGGCGCTTCTTCATAGTTTTCAATAATCTCTCCTCTTCCTGCTCTGAAAGGTTAGCACTAATAATAACAGGATATATCTTCTTTCCATCAAGATAAGCATATTTAAGTGTATCAGGGAGTGGTTTAAGCTCAAACACGGGATCACCCTTGGGTGGCGGAGGATCCCCTAGGATTTCAATAGGCAGGATGTGTTTCAAAATAGGTCCCTGTTTAAAGAATACTTCATCTATCTCCCTTCTTTCATTCATAAACATATCATTGTCGTGGTCTAGCAAATATTGTTCTAAAGGATCATTAGGAGGCACAGCAATAGAAGCAAGACCAATAATTTCATCCTTACTAGGATATTCTTTATCATGGGGTTGTCTACGAAATTTAGCGAAATTAAACTCATGAGACATATCCCCCAAACCAATAGTAACAACATCCTTTTCGCAGTCTATCTTAGCATTAACAGTATTCAAGAAGGGTCTACCAAATATAATGGGACAAAAGCTATCTTGTGGGGAACCGAGAATAAGAAAATCAGTAGGATATTTAACTTTCCCACACAAGACTTCAACACCTCTAACGATCCCAATTGGTGAAATAGTATCTCTATTGGCAAGCTTAACTGTAACATCAATTTCTTCTATCTTAGCAGGTGCAGTATCATGCATAATTTCTTTGTATAACGAATGAGGTATTGCACTGGCACTAGCACCCATATCACATAAGCCATGATAACAATGATCTCCTATTTTAACAGAAATAACAGGCATGCCTACAATAGGTCTATGTTTATTCTTAGTATCAGGTCTAGCAATTCTAGCAGCTTCATCACAGAAGTAAATAACATGCCCATCAATATCATCAGCCAAGAGATCTTTAACCATAGGAATACTAGGTTCAACATTAATTTGCTCAGGTGGTGTTGGTGTTTTAGTATTACTGTTATGAACCACAGTTGAAGCTTTAGCATGATCTTTTATCCTAATAGGGAAAGGTGGTTTCTCAATATAGGTAGTAGGAACAATACGATCATTATAAGTGATAGTATTTTCTTCACCTTTAATAGGTGCAACTACTTTTACTTCAGTGGCAGGATTATATTTAAACCACTTCTCCTTAGGGAGGTCAACATAAGTAGAAAATGATTCACAGAAAGAAGCTACTATCTCAGAGTCAAGTCCATATTTAGTGCTAAATTCACGGAAAACATCGGTATCCATCAAAGATTT
Source organism: Triticum dicoccoides (assembly GCF_002162155.2). Lineage (NCBI taxonomy): Eukaryota > Viridiplantae > Streptophyta > Magnoliopsida > Poales > Poaceae > Triticum > Triticum dicoccoides. Next base: position 529,776,970 of record NC_041385.1, on the reverse strand, counting down.
AACACAATCAAACTTAGGTGTCATACCTAACTCCTTACCTTCGTTGAGATCCCAATCTTCAGAATTGCATTTAATTCTATCCAATAAATCCCATCTGAATTCAACTGTCTTCATCATAATGGAACCAGTACAAGAAGTATCGAGCATGGAGCGATTGTTGAGAGAAAGCCGAGCATAAAAAATTGAATAATCATTTCTCTTGAGAGCTCATGATTGGGGTATGAATATAACATTGACTTAAGCCTCCCCCAAGCTTGAGCGATGCTTTCTCCTTTGCGAGGCCAAAAATTATATATATAATTACGATCACGATGAATAGGATGCATAGGATTAAACTTCTAGTGAAATTCCAATTTCAATCGTTTGTAGTTCCATGATCCCATATCATCACATAGCCTATACCATGTCAATGCCTCTCCCTTCAAAGATAAAAGGGAAGACCTTCTTATTGACAACATCATCGGGCATACCTACAAGCTTAAATAATCCACAAACTTCATCCACGTGGATTAGGTGTAAATCAGGATGCAATGTTCCATCTCCTGTAAAGGGATTCACTACAAAAAAAAGACGCATCCGTGACATTTTGGGCCGAACGAAATGTTTTTCTGTCATACTTATGACACTTCTATGATGATAATTGTGACAAAACCCGGTATCATCATAGATGTGGTGGGCTCCTACTTCTATGACAAAAACTCATGACAGAAAATGGGCTTTTCGTCCTGGGCGGGCCGGAGACGCAGCTGCATGACATTCTTTGGGCCGTCCATGACGGAAAAAACCATGGTAGAAGCGAGGGCGAGGAAAATTTTGGGGAGTTCCCGGTTATGGTGGGTGGTCGGGGGCCGAGCGATGCGCGTTTCTCTCATACATGTACGTGCGTTTGTGCGAGGCATTGGGCTCTAACTGAACCCGAGCGAGGCGTCGCCTAACTAAACCCGAGGGATTGCACTGCAGGCTATGTGTTACTGAACCCGAGCGATCGAGCGAATCCTTCGGTACTGCAGCTAACTGAAGCCGATCGATGCTGTCTCTGGATGAACAGTGAGCGTTGCGTGGGGGGGGGGAGGGGTTGGATGAACAGTGAGTGGTGGGGGTGGATAAACTGGACCCCGGTCGATCGAGCCGGTTGGGGCTGGATGAACAGGATGACCCCGTGGAGGGCTGGATGAACAGTAGGCGGTGGAGGGTGGATATGAAGGAAATATGCCCTAGAGGCAATAATAAAGTTACTATTTATTTCCTCATATCATGATAAATGTTTATTATTCATGCTAGAATTGTATTAACCGGAAACATAATACATGTGTGAATACATAGACAAACATAGTGTCACTAGTATGCCTCTACTTGACTAGCTCGTTTATCAAAGATGATTATGTTTCCTAGCCATGGCCAAAAGAGTTGTCATTTGATTAACGGGATCACATCATTAGGAGAATGATGTGATTGACATGACCCATCCCGTTAGCTTAGCACTTGATCGTTTAGTATTCTGCTATTGCTTTCTTCATGACTTATACATGTTCCTGTAACTATGAGAATTATGCAACTCCCGTTTACCGGAGGAACACTTTGGGTACTACCAAACGTCACAACGTAACTAGGTGATTATAAAGGAGTACTACAGGTATCTCCGAAGGTACATGTTGAGTTGGCGTATTTCGAGATTAGGTTTTGTCACTCCGATTGTCGGAGAGGTATCTCTGGGCCCTCTCGGTAATACTCATCACTTAAGCCTTGCAAGCATTATAACTAATGAGTTAGTTATGAGATGACGTATTACAGAACGAGTAAAGAGACTTGCCGGTAACGAGATTGAACTAGGTATTGGATATCGACGATCAAATCTCGGGCAAGTAACATACCGATGACAAAGGGAACAACGTAGGTTGTTATGCGGTTTGACCGATAAAGATCTTCGTAGAATATGTAGGAACCAATATGGGCATCCAGGTCCCGCTATTGGTTATTGACCAAGAATGGGTTTAGGTAATGTCTACATAGTTCTCGAACCCGTGGGGTCCGCACGCTTAACGTTTCGATGACAGTTTTATTATGAGTTTACAAGTTTTGATGTACCGAAGTTTGTTCGGACTCCCGGATGTGATCACGGACATGACGAGGAGTCTTGAAATGGTCGAGACATAAAGAATGATATATTGGACGACTATATTCGGACACCGGAAGTGTTCCGGGAGTTTTCGGAGAAAACCGCAGTACCGGAGGGTTACCGTAACCCCCCCGGGAAGTAATGGGCCTTGATGGGCCCTATTGGAGAAAGAGAGGGGCCAGCCAGGGCAAGTGGCGAGCCCCCTCCCCTTGAGTCCGAATAGGACAAGGAAGGGGGGGGGCGGCGCCCCCTTGCCTTCCCCCTCTCCTACTCCTTCCTTCCCCCTCCTTCTTGTATTAGGAAAGGGAAGGGGGAAACCTACTTGGAGTAGGTTTCCCCCTCCTAGGGAACGCCTCCCCTTAGGCCGGCCCCCTCCTCCTCTCCTCCTTTATATACGCGGGCGGGGGGCACCCCATAGACACACAAGTTGATCTACGGATCGTTCCTTAGCCGTGTGCGGTGCCCCCTTCCACCATATTCCACCTCGGTCATATCGTCGCGGAGTTTAGGCGAAGCCCTGCGCCGGTAGAACATCATCATCGTCACCACGCCGTCGTGCTGACGGAAATCATCTCCGGAGCCTTTGCTGGATCGGAGGGCCGGAGATCGTCATCGAGCTGAACGTGTGCTGAACTCGGAGGCTCCGTACGTTCGGTGCTTGGATCGGTCGGATCGTGAAGACGTACGACTACATCAACCGCGTTGTGCTAACGCTTCCGCTTACGGTCTACGAGGGTACGTGGACATACACTCTCCCCTCTCGTTGCTATATCATCACCATGATCTTGCGTGTGCATAGGAATTTTTTTGAAATTACTACGTTCCCCAACAGTGGCATCCGAGCCAGGTTTTATGCGTTGATGTTATATGCACGAGTAGAACACAAGTGAGCTGTGGGTGATACAAGTCATACTGCTTACCAGCATGTCATACTTTGGTTCGGCGGTATTGTGAGATGAAGCGGCCCGGACCGACATTACGCGTACGCTTACGCGAGACTGGTTTCACCGTTACGAGCACTCGTGCTTAAAGGTGACTGGCGGGTGTCTGTGTCTCTCACTTTAGCTGAATCGAGTGTGGCTATGCCCGGTCCTTGCGAAGGTTAAAACAACACCAACTTGACGAACTATCGTTGTGGTTTTTGATGCGTAGGTAAGAACGGTTCTTGCTAAGCCCGTAGCAGCCACATAAAATTTGCAACAACAAAGTAGAGGACGTCTAACTTGTTTTTGCAGGGCATGTTGTGATGTGATATGGTCAAAACGTGATGCTATATTTTATTGTATGAGATGATCATGTTTTGTAACCAAAGTTATCGGCAACTGGCAGGAGCCATATGGTTGTCGCTTTATTGTATGAAATGCAAAACGCCCTGTAATTGCTTTACTTTATCACTAAGCGGTAGCGATAGTCGTAGAAGCAATAGATGGCGTAACGACAACGATGCTACGATGGAGATCAAGGTGTCGCGCCGGTGACGATGGTGATCATGACGGTGCTTCGAAGATGGAGATCACAAGCACAAGATGATGATGGCCATATCATATCACTTATATTTATTGCATGTGATGTTTATCCTTTATGCATCTTATCTTGCTTTGATTGACGGTAGCATTTTAAGATGATCTCTCACTAATTATCAAGAAGTGTTCTCCCTGAGTATGCACCGTTGCGAAAGTTCTTCGTGCTGAGACACCACGTGATGATCGGGTGTGATAGGCTCTACGTTCAAATACAACGGGTGCAAAACAGTTGCACACGCGGAATACTCAGGTTATACTTGACGAGCCTAGCATATACAGATATGGCCTCGGAACACAGAGACCGAAAGGTCGAGCATGAATCATATAGTAGATATGATCAACATAGCGATGTTCACCATTGAAACTACTCCATCTCACGTGATGATCGGACATGGTTTGGTTGATTTGGATCACGTGATCACTTAGATGACTAGAGAGATGTCTGTCTAAGTGGGAGTTCTTAAGTAATATGATTAATTGAACTTAAATTTATCATGAACTTAGTACCTGATAGTATCTTGCTTGTCTATGTTTGTTTGTAGATAGATGGCTCATGTTGTTGTTCCGTTGAATTTTAATGTGTTCCTTGAGAAAGCAAAGTTGAAAGATGATGGTAGCAATTACACGGACTGGGTCCGTAACCTGAGGATTATCCTCATTGCTGCACAGAAAAGTTACGTCCTGGAAGCACTGCTGGGTGCCAGGCCTGCTGCTGATGCAACTGACGATGTTAAGAACGTCTGGCAGAGCAAAGCTGATGACTACTCTATAGTTCAGTGTGCCATGCTTTACGACTTAGAACCGGGCCTTCAACGACGTTTTGAACGTCATGGAGCATATGAGATGTTCCAGGAGTTGAAGTTAATATTTCAAGCAAATGCCCGAATTGAGAGATATGAAGTCTCCAATAAGTTTTATAGCTGCAAGATGGAGGAGTATAGTTCTGTCAGTGAACACATACTCAAAATGTCTGGGTATAATAATCACTTGATTCAACTGGGAGTTAATCTTCCTGATGATAGTGTCATTGACAGAATTCTCCAATCACTGCCACCAAGCTACAAGAGCTTCGTGATGAACTATAATATGCAAGGGATGAACAAGACTATTCCCGAGCTCTTCGCGATGCTGAAAGCCGCGGAGGTAGAAATCAAGAAGGAGCATCAAGTGTTGATGGTTAACAAGACCACTAGTTTCAAGAAGAAGAGCAAAGGGAAGAAGAAGGGGAACTTCAAAAAGAACGGCAAGCAAGTTGCTGCTCAAGAGAAGAAACCCAAGTCTGGACCTAAGCCTTAAACTGAGTGCTTCTACTGCAAGCAGACTGGACACTGGAAGCGGAACTTCCCCAAGTATTTGGCGGATAAGAAGGATGGCAAAGTGAACAAAGGTATATGTGATATACATGTTATTGATGTGTACCTTACTAATGCTCGCAGTAGCACCTGGGTATTTGATACTGGTTCTGTTGCTAATATTTGCAACTCGAAACAGGGACTACGGATTAAGCGAAGATTAGCTAAGGACGAGGTGACGATGCGCGTGGGAAATGGTTCCAAAGTCGATGTGATCGCGGTCGGCACGCTACCTCTATATCTACCATCGGGATTAGTATTAGACCTAAATAATTGTTATTTGGTGCCAGCGTTGAGCAGGAACATTATATCTGGATCTTGTTTGATGCGAGACGGTTATTCATTTAAATCAGAGAATAATGGTTGTTCTATTTATATGAGTAATATCTTTTATGGTCATGCACCCTTGAAGAGTGGTCTATTTTTATTGAATCTCGATAGTAGTGATACACATATTCATAGTGTTGAAACCAAAAGATGCAGAGTTGATAATGATAATGCAACTTATTTGTGGCACCGCCGTTTAGGTCATATCGGTGTAAAACGCATGAAGAAACTCCATACTAATGGGCTTTTGGAATCACTTGATTATGAATCATTTGGTACTTGCGAACCGTGCCTTATGGGCAAGATGACTAAAACGCCGTTCTCCGGAACTATGGAGAGAACAACAGATTTCTTGGAAATCATACATACAGATGTATGTGGTCCAATGAATGTTGAGGCTCGTGGCGGATATCATTATTTTCTCACCTTCACAAATGATTTAAGCAGATATGGGTAGATCTACTTAATGAAACACAAGTCTGAAACATTTGAAAAGTTCAAAGAATTTCAGAGTGAAGTGGAAAATCATCGTAACAAGAAAATAAAGTTTCTACGATCTGATCGTGGAGGAGAATATTTGAGTTACGAGTTTGGTCTACATTTGAAACAATGCGGGATAGTCTCGCAACTCACGCCACCTGGAACACCACAATGAAATGGTGTGTCCGAACGTCGTAATCGTACTTTACTTGATATGGTGCGATCTATGATGTCTCTTACTGATTTACCGCTATCGTTTTGGGGTTATGCTTTAGAGACGGCCGCATTCACGTTAAATAGGGCACCATCAAAATCCGTTGAGACGACGCCTTATGAACTATGGTTTGGCAAGAAACCAAAGTTGTCGTTTCTTAAAGTTTGGGGCTGCGATGCTTATGTGAAGAAACTTCAACCAGATAAGCTCGAACCCAAATCGGAGAAATGTGTCTTCATAGGATACCCAAAGGTGACTATTGGGTACACCTTCTATCACAGATCTGAGGGCAAGATTTTCATTGCTAAATTCAGATCCTTTCTAGAGAAGGAGTTTCTCTCGAAAGAAGTGAGTGGGAGGAAAGTAGAACTTGATGAGATAAGTGTATCTACTCCCTTATTGGAAAGTAGTTCATCACAAGAACCGGTTCCTGTGACAACTACACCAATCAGTGAGGAAGCTAATGATATTGATCATGAAACTTTAGATCAAGTTTCTACTAAACCTCGTAGGTCTACCAGAGTAAGATCCGCACCAGAGTGGTACGGTAATCCTATACTGGAAGTCATGTTACTTGACCATGATGAACCTACGAACTATGAGGAAGCGATGATGAGCCCAGATTCCGCAAAATGGCTAGAAGCCATGAAAACTGAGATGGGATCCATGTATGAAAACAAAGTATGGACTTTGGTTGACTTGCCGGATGATCGGCAAGCCATTGAGAATAAATGGATCTTTAAGAAGAAGACTGACGCTGATGGTAATGCAACTATCTACAAAGCTCGACTTGTTGCGAAAGGTTTTCGACAAGTTCAAGGGATTGACTACGATGAGACTTTCTCACCCGTAGCGATGCTTAAGTCTGTCCGAATCATGTTAGCTATTGCTGCATTTCATGATTATGAAATTTGGCAAATGGATGTCAAGACTGCATTCTTGAATGGATTTCTAGAAGAAGAGTTGTATATGATGCAGCCGGAAGGTTTTGTTGATCCAAAAGGTGCTAACAAAGTGTGCAAGCTCCAGCATTCCATTTATGGACTGGTGCAAGCATCTCGGAGTTGGAATAAACGTTTTGATAGTGTGATCAAAGCATATGGTTTTATACAGACTTTTGGAGAAGCCTGTATTTACAAGAAAGTGAGTGGGAGCTCTGTAGCATTTCTAGTTTTATATGTAGATGACATATTATTAATTGGAAATGATATAGAATTTCTGGATAGCATAAAGGGATACTTGAATAAAAGTTTTTCAATGAAAGACCTCGGTGAAGCTGCTTACATATTGGGCATCAAGATCTATAGGGATAGATCAAGACGCTTAATAGGACTTTCACAAAGCACATACCTTGACAAAATTTTGAAAAAGTTCAAAATGGATCAGGCAAAGAAAGGTTTCTTGCCTGTGCTACAAGGTGTGAAGTTGAGTCAAACTCAATGCCCGACCACAGCAGAAGATAGAGAGAAAATGAAAGATGTTCCCTATGCTTCAGCCATAGGCTCTATCATGTATGCAATGCTGTATACCAGGCCTGACGTATGCTTAGCAATAAGCTTAGCAGGAAGGTACCAAAGTAATCCAGGAGTGGATCACTGGACAGCGGTCAAGAACATCCTGAAATACCTGAAAAGGACTAAGGATATGTTTCTCGTATATGGAGGTGACAAAGAGCTAGTCGTAAATGGTTACGTCGATGCAAGCTTTGACACTGATCCGGACGATTCTAAATCGCAAACCGGATACGTATTTATATTAAACGGTGGAGCTGTAAGTTGGTGCAGTTCTAAACAAAGCGTCGTGGCGGGATCTACATGTGAAGCGGAGTACATAGCTACTTCTTAAGCAGCAAATGAAGGAGTCTGGATGAAGGAGTTCATTTCCGATCTAGGTGTCATACCTAGTGCATCGGGACCAATGAAGATCTTCTGTGACAATACTGGTGCAATTGCCTTGGCAAAGGAATCCAGATTTCACAAGAGGACCAAGCACATCAAGAGACGCTTCAATTCCATTCGGGACCAAGTCCAAGTGGGAGACATAGAGATTTGCAAGATACATACGGATCTGAATGTTGCAGACCCGTTGACTAAGCCTCTCTCACGAGCAAAACATGATCAGCACCAAGACTCCATGGGTGTTAGAATCATTACTATGTAATCTAGATTATTGACTCTAGTGCAAGTGGGAGACTGAAGGAAATATGCCCTAGAGGCAATAATAAAGTTATTATTTATTTCCTCATATCATGATAAATGTTTATTATTCATGCTAGAATTGTATTAACCGGAAACATAATACATGTGTGAATACATAGACAAACATAGTGTCACTAGTATGCCTCTACTTGACTAGCTCGTTTATCAAAGATGGTTATGTTTCCTAGCCATGGACAAAATAGTTGTCATTTGATTAACGGGATCACATCATTAGGAGAATGATGTGATTGACATGACCCATCCTGTTAGCTTAGCACTTGATCGTTTAGTATTCTGCTATTGCTTTCTTCATGACTTATACATGTTCCTGTAACTATGAGAATTATGCAACTCCCGTTTACCGGAGGAACACTTTGGGTACTACCAAACGTCACAACGTAACTGGGTGATTATAAAGGAGTACTACAGGTATCTCCAAAGGTACATGTTGAGTTGGCGTATTTCGAGATTAGGTTTTGTCACTCCGATTGTCGGAGAGGTATCTCTGGGCCCTCTCGGTAATACTCATCACTTAAGCCTTGCAAGCATTATAACTAATGAGTTAGTTATGAGATGACGTATTACAGAACGAGTAAAGAGACTTGCCGGTAACGAGATTGAACTAGGTATTGGATACCGACGATCAAATCTCGGGCAAGTAACATACCGATGACAAAGGGAACAACGTATGTTGTTATGCGGCTTGACCGATAAAGATCTTCGTAGAATATGTAGGAACCAATATGGGCATCCAGGTCCCGCTATTGGTTATTGACCGAGAATGGTTTTAGGTCATGTCTACATAGTTCTCGAACCCGTAGGGTCCGCACGCTTAACGTTTTGATGACAGTTTTATTATGAGTTTACAAGTTTTGATGTACCGAAGTTTGTTCGGAGTCCCGGATGTGATCACGGACATGACGAGGAGTCTCGAAATGGTCGAGACATAAAGAATGATATATTGGACGACTATATTCGGACACCGGAAGTGTTCTGGGAGTTTTCGGAGAAAACCGGAGTACCGAAGGGTTACCGGAACCCCCCCGGGAAGTAATGGGCCTTGATGGGCCCTATTGGAGAAAGAGAGGGGCCGGCCAGGGAAAGTGGCACGCCCCCTCCCCTTAAGTCCGAATAGGACAAGGAAGGGGGGGCGGCGCCCCCCTTGCCTTCCCCCTCTCCCACTCCTTCCTTCCCCCTCCTTGGATTAGGAAAGGGAAGGGGAAACCTACTTGGAGTAGGTTTCCCCCTCCTAGGGCGCGCCTCCCCTTAGGCCGGCCCCCTCCTCCTCTCCTCCTTTATATACGGGGGTGGGGGGCACCCCATAGACACCCAAGTTGATCTACGGATCGTTCCTTAGCCGTGTGCGGTGCCCCCTTCCACCATATTCCACCTCGGTCATATCGTTGCGGAGTTTAGACGAAGCCCTGCACCGGTAGAACATCATCATCGTCACCACGCCGTCGTGCTGACGGAACTCATCTCCGGAGCCTTTGCTGGATCGGAGGGCCGGAGATCGTCATCGAGCTGAACGTGTGCTGAACTCGGAGGCTCTGTACGTTCGGTGCTTGGATCGGTCGGATCGCGAAGACGTACGACTACATCAACCGCATTTTGCTAACGCTTCCGCTTACAGTCTACGAGGGTACGTGGACATACACTCTCCCCTCTCGTTGCTATATCATCACCATGATCTTGCGTGTGCGTAGGAATTTTTTTGAAATTACTACGTTCCCCAACAGCATAAACAGTAGACCGTGGAGGAGTGGTTGAACAGGAGCCCGTGGAGAGGGGTGGTTGAACAGTAGCAGTGGAATAGCGCGCGGTGGAGGCTGGATGAACAGGAGCCCATGGATGAACAGTCGCAGGTGGAGGCTGGAGGAGCTCGACGGTGGATGAACATTAGCCCGTGGAGGCTGGAGGAGGTCGACGGTGGAGTTGAACAGTATCCCGTGGAGTCCCGTTTTGCAGTACGCCACACCCCTCCCGATGAACAAGACCCCCGTTTCGAGTTTAGCGCTCAAACACAAGTCCGTTTGATCCGTTTTGTGGTATGCCACACCCCTCCCGGTTAACAGGACCCCGTTTTGACCATAGGAAGTCCAACACAAGTCCGTTTCCTCTATTTTGCGGTACGCCAGACCCCTACCAATGAAAAAGATCCCGTTTCTAACGTGGTCGGTCGAACACAAGGTCGTTTCCTTTGTTGTGCAGTATGCCAGGCCGCGTTTCCATCGCTTGTTCTGTCCAAGCCCTCCCGATGAACACGACGATGCATTCCGTTCTGACCCAGCCGGTTGGCTCCCCATGAACACGACGACGACACTATTTCTCCGTTCCGACCCAGCCATGTACACGAGCCCTGGTCGTATGTATGTGCAAGTAGGCGTTCGAAACCCTGACTGTATATTCATACGTGGACGTATTTTCTTTCTTGCACACTGGCCGTTGTACGTACATGTACATGCTACGGGCGCGCCCCTACTACGCGCCTCTACATCCACCAGTATGTACGTACACGTTCGTGACTAGAATGACAATGCTACGTACGCTTTGACCAGGTGGGTCCCGACTGTCAGGAACTTCCTTGCGTGTGAAGATGTAGATGGTGGGTCCCGGAAGTCAGGGGGGCGAATCATTTTTTTGCCCGGACGCACTTCCTTGCGTGCGAAGATGTAGCTGGTGGGTCCCAGCAGTCCGGGGGCGAATCATTTTTTTCACGAAATACGGTGGCCCATCCAGTGGGTCCCTACTATCAGGTGGAGGAATAATTATTTTGCACGTAATAAGGAGGCACTTCCTGGCGGCCGCCGTGGACCTAGCTATCAGCCTCTCCACGTACAGTACTCCGATGGAAGTCGTTCCTTGACCACGTTGACCAGGCCGTGTAGAGAGCACCAGGGCGGTGGACGATGGCGAGGCCTAGGAAGGGGACGATGCGGAGCCGGGGAAGACACGACACTGGAAGCCTGCGCGGGGAGGAGTACAAGGGTTCACTGGTTTGGCTACGGTGTGAGGTTGCCATCGCTGTAGAATAACAGGGGGTGTGGGTGAGTAGAGGGATGGTCTGGCCAGCGGTGGGAGTAGTAGGGGGCGGTGAGGCCTCCGCGGCATCACAGCCGGCCACGAGAGGCAGGAGCACGCGGCACAACCGGCGCTGGTTTGGGCGGCTGGAGCAAGAAGACCAGAGGTTGAAGAAGCACTACGGCCGTCGGATGAACATCCTATGGTAACAGGAGCTAGAATCGTTCATATTGACTAAGTTGACAAAGCCCTCCGTCCCCGTCAACTTGGTAGGCCCACAAGTAAGCCTCCCACTATGCTGGGTTCCAGCTGGCAGGGGGAGTATTCATTTTTTTGTGCGTAATAAGGAGGCACTTCCTTGCGTGCGAAGATAGCTGGTGGGTCCGACCTGCCAGTGGGGCGCACATTTTTTTCGCGAAATACAGAGGCCTTTCCGGTGGGTCCCCAATGTCTGGTGGAGGAATCATTATTTTGCGCGTAATAAGGAGGCATTTCCTTATGTGCAGCCGTGGACCCAGTTGTCAGCCTCTCCACGCACAGTCTACTTCTGATGGAGTCGTTCGTTGACCACGTTGACCACGCCGCGCCAAGCGCATCCAAGGTGGTGGACGACGGCGAGGCCCCGGACAGCAATGAGCCAGAGATGGGAAGACGCGGGAGTAGAGTCGTTGACGGAGAGGTGTACGAGGTTAACTGGTTTTAGTGCGGTGTTGTTCGGTAGTCGGTGGAGAAGAACAGGAGGTGTGGAGGGGTGGAGGGATGGCCTGGCCAACGGTGGAATAGCGCTTCATAGGGAAGTGTGCTAAGCAGAGCTGCTAGCAGCAGGAGGCGGGAGGTGGTCCCGGTGATGCTGGAGGAAGAAGACAAGAGATTGAAGATGGATGCCAGTCGTTGGATGTAAATCCAACGGCTAACATGTCAGAATCATTTGTTGACTAAATTGGCAACGACTTGCGTTGGCTTCGACCTATTGGCCCACATTTCAGCCTCCAAAAATGTGGCACGTATTCAACCCATTTTTTCAGAATTACAGTCTTTTTTGTGCGGTAATATTTACAGTCAATTTGATCTCTTTTTTTGAATTACAGTCCATTAGCTGGGCTGGGTGAACAAATAATGTAGCGTCCATGCGGCCCATTTATTTTATTTCCTAAATAATTATAGGCCATTTGCACTTTCTAGAAATACACAATTTTGCTAGGTGATTCTAATTATAATGTTGGGTTGGGCCAGCAATGTTATCAAAAAATAAAAAGGGCTGAGCATTTTGTTATAAATATATTTAAATAATAAGTGATATTATTACATTTGTCCTTCAATCTTACCAAGCTTTTGTACACATCACTAGGATTTTCGTGCCAAAACAATCCGGGATATTATTGTTAAGAAATTATTTTTATAAGTTAATAATATGTGGGATATTGTTTTCTTACATATGTAAGTATCTGTTAAATATATGATGACAATAAAAAAAAATAATAACATATAAAATAATTTAAATATATATAATATAGTTAGAAGGGTAACATAAGTTGGACCTGGCGTTCCTATTCTTATATAGAAAAATAGAACAGACCACTGCGTTTTCTTTAAAAAAATACATAAATTGGGTTGCCGATGTTTCAAGAAAAATAAAACCTCGGATGGGAGGTCCATAGGCCGGTCGATACATGACGGCCCTCAAGAAAATACAAACAGGCCTCTAGACCTCCCAACCATGGTTGTGGGCTGCGCATGTTAAAAAAGAAAGCCTACATGGGGCAGCCCAAAACCAAGGTGATACTTGCTGCCCCAGTGATAATAAATGATACTTGCCAGCTCCTCGGCTTCCTTGTGAATTTATCTCCTATAGTAACTACGTTGAAGCACCTAAAAATTGTAACTATGTTGACAAACCCGTGGGCCCCAATGTCAGTATAGCATTAGCAGGAAGTATTTTTTTCGATGAGGCACTTGCTTGCGTACGGGCATAGACCCGGTGGGTGCCGACTGTCCGCCTCTCCACGTACAGTCCTCTCCAGATTCCTCTCGTTTGTTCAGCATGTTCACAACGGCAGACAGCGCACAAAGGCGTAGGAGGGGATCCGACCACCTGAGGAAGTGCCTTATTATTAACAAAACTACTTAACTAGCCTAGTGGCCAAGTGACACTACCCGACAGTTGTTCCGCCCGGGTTCAATTCCACCTGTGTAGGGAAAATATCTCCAAATTTTTTCCCTCTGCCTATAGTGACATGTGGGTCCCCATTGTCAACTACGCACACCACATCCAACACTTGCCAAAACTTCGTCCCTCATTTTCTCTATGTTTCGCACACTCGACATTGTGTGGGCATTTTGAAAATAGCATATCTTTTTAACTGTGCATCATATGAAGATGTGCTATGCATGAATGTTGATCAGCATGATGTTAGCTCGCTGGTAGTTCCATTTTCGACCATGAATAAAACTTCCAACATGATGTTAACCCTGTTTGAAAAGGCTGTGTTAATATAGAAGCCCTGCCTCTGAAAGTTGCAGTTTCTTATCTGAAACTGAACTTGCAGTTTCTTATCTGAAACTAAAACTTGCAGTTTCTTCTCTGAGCATTACATTGTCTGCACTTTTATACTCCTATGAAACTAAATTTTTTAAGTGCTAAAAATAGATCTCTAGAATTCATAAAATACTTCATATGCTCAATACTGCAAATCTGAAATTCAAAAGACATTCATATGTGAAAGTACTCTCAAAATACACAACACAAAACACAATTCACAACCTGCAAATACTGACAACCCTAAGCTCCTCCTGACAATTCACAACCTGCCCGACTATTGGGCTGGGGTGGCAGTCCCCTCCTATTCCTCGGCGGCAGACAGCTGCCCCGTGAGACGATGTGAACGGCGAGGGAGAGGATGGCAGGGAATCATCATCGGGCCAACTGCTTTTCTCCTCTTGCAGTTGGGTTCGGTCGAGGAAGACTCCACTGGCTCGCTCTGGCAGGACACCCTCACAAACGGCACCCTGTAGATGCTCGATCCTTCAATCTCTGGTGGATGCTCCATCTGGGATCCATAATCCCACCACCGCTCCCTCACGATCAGATTCAGTGAATCTATTTGC
>NC_041385.1:529743248-529762624 GCF_002162155.2 Triticum dicoccoides | reverse complement strand
GTACTCTCAAAATACACAACACAAAACACAATTCACAACCTGCAAATACTGACAACCCTAAGCTCCTCCTGACAATTCACAACCTGCCCGACTATTGGGCTGGGGTGGCAGTCCCCTCCTATTCCTCGGCGGCAGACAGCTGCCCCGTGAGACGATGTGAACGGCGAGGGAGAGGATGGCAGGGAATCATCGTCGGGCCAACTGCTTTTCTCCTCTTGCAGTTGGGTTCGGTCGAGGAAGACTCCACTGGCTCGCTCTGGCAGGACACCCTCACAAACGGCACCCTGTAGATGCTCGATCCTTCAATCTCTGGTGGATGCTCCATCTGGGATCCATAATCCCACCACCGCTCCCTCACGATCAGATTCAGTGAATCTATTTGCTCCATGGCCCAGAGGAGCAGTTGTATGTACTCCCGCGCCACTCCCTCCGGGAGTATCACTGCCTTTTCACTCTCTTGCAAATATTTGACCATGGATGTCGCCGTCGCCGTCACTGCTAGTTTGTCCTTGTTGTCAAGCCAAGACTGTATCTCCAACATCCTAGCTAGCTTCACAGGGTCGCCATCTGCGATCCTCACATATCAGTTGTACTCCTCCATCGATCTACTTCTCCATAGCACCTTCACTCGCCGGCGGTGGTTTTTGAATGGAAGAGGAGAGGAGCAGCACTGGTTTTGGATTAGAACGAGAGAGGAGCGACGCTGGTTTTGGACTGGAGCATGAGAGGAGGAGCGGTGGTTTTGAAATGGAAGAGCGGCGCTGGTCTTGGAAGTATTTTTTTTGTTGTTTTGCGTATTTTGGGTCAAAGTTTGACCATGTACTCTATTTGACAAGCAAAATGTGAATGCATGTCACCAAAAAATGTATCATTTGGTTCGTATCTGAATGTACTTTCAAATTATATTATTTTTGCAATGTATAACATATATTTTATGTGCGAAAATCATAGTCAATTATGACCCAGAATAAAAGGGAGACAAATTAATGTGGGACCGCTTTCTTAATTGAAGGGTAAATTAATTTTGATTTGATCTAGCCACAGCGCCCTGGCCCTCTCGCCCAATCCTAAATCGCTGTCGCGCGCTCCTCTCCCTCTTCTCCATTGCAAAACCACCTCCTCTCCTCTCCATGATCTCCATTCCAAAACCACCGTCTCGCCTCTCCCTCTTCTGATCCTCTCCATTGCAAATCCACCTCCTCTCCTCTCCGTCATCTCCATTCCAAAACCACCGTCTCTCCTCTCCCTCTTCTCTATTGCAATACCACCATCTCTCCTCCCATCTTCCAAAGCTAGCACCGGACCACTCAGAAGGACATCTATGGAGAGGATGCAGCAGCGAATCAGGAAGATCACCGGCGGCGACCAGGAAAAGTTAGCCAGGTTGAAGGAGATCCTTACTTGGTTTGACAATGAGTGGGAGATTTTGAGGATGGTGCGGGCCATGTGGCAATGTATGCGAAAGAGCGAGATGGTGGCGATGAGGGCGGTGATGTACATGTACTCCTCGGCGGCAGTGACGCGGCAATCCTCTCAGTTCATTGAGTATCTCCTCTGGGCGATGGAGCAGACATATTCGCCCAAGGTGACAGTTAGGCGGAATTGGTGGGCGTACAGGTCGAAGGTCGAGCACCCAGAGGATAACCAATCGATCGAGTATGGTGTGCCATTCATGAGGGTGCAGAGCCAGTCGGAGCCACAGGAGTATTCATTCTCCCACCGCAAGAGGAGGCCCGATGGCGCGACGTCGCTTCCCCGCCGTTCTCCACGGTTCCCTCGATGCTCGCCTCGTTTCAACGGCGGTGGTAGGGTTTAAGGTAAGTTTCGCACTAACCTAGTCTTCCACCTGCTCATGCTTACAATCAGTGTGACAGCTAATGAAAATCATGCTTGCGATCAGTCTCCGAGTACTACGCCAATCACCCTAAAATAGCTCTGGACCTTTGGGTCAAAGTTGTGACACACTGTACAAATAAAGAAAAATAGATTGGTGCTTCTTTCAGAAAAGAGTACTCCCTAGAAAACTGACAATATAAGCTACTAGTATTTGGTTAGAGGATTTTCTGCCGAGAAAGAACCATCCACAGAGAGCGCCACACATCCCACTGGTGGTGGTCGATGCCAATGCGTGCGCGCAGCATGGTTGGTGTCGGTAATTTTTACTTGGCACACCTTGCACTCTGCATATATGCAGGTTCCATACGTATATTTGTGCAGTTCCACCAAAATGCAGCTGAATAACCCTGTTTGCACAGATAATGAAAACGTGTGATTACATTATTATAGTGGCACTAGTTGATGAAACACACAAAATTAATAGAAGAAAATATTGCGATAGTATCATAGTATGCCATGCTGTGAGGGCAAGATGGTCCCTGCAATGCCTCATACGGTACGCCTCATACTGGAAATCATCCCAAGTCTCCTAGATACACCTTCTTCTAGTGATGAACATTAGTGTACAGCGGTAGTACAAGGAGGCGCCTTGAGACATTCAAATCTCTATTTTTGTACAGATCAACTAAAATTAAGCACCCCAGTTTGCAGAAACGCTTAAACATTAACAATGGGACTAGTTGATTGAACATACATTAACAAAGAGAAGCACTTTCTTTATCTACATTGGAAATGAAATGATAGAGAGGACACTCGCTCTATTTTAGCTGTATTATTACTTCATTTTATCAGTGACACTAGGGTCGAGCAGGTGGCAAACGAGGTGTACCGTGCATCGCAAGGATGGATGTCGGGTGTGCTTAGACTTGGATGCTGAAGCTGGCTCTTTCAGTCACCAACATGCATGATTCAATTCATGGGACCTTTTGGTGCAGTTCACCTTGAAGCAATGTCCCGTGAGCTAGCAGCTTCTTCTTCGTTTTTTTAAGAAAAGGGCTCCAGCCCCGGTTCCATTTGCATCAGAAAATGAAACCCACAGAGCTTCTTCTTCATTAGTGGCAATAAAATTGAGGAACATCAAGGTTGGTTGTGAAGCTCCTGGAATGTTCAACTATAATTTGGATATCATTTGTGCAGTTCAACTAAGATCGAGCGTGAAATGTATATCTTTGTTTGCACAAAAAAAGGTGGAAAGGAGGGTGACTAACAAGTGATGAAACATGCATCAAATGAAAAGAAGCATGTTCCTTATCTGAATGGCAATCCTACAAGGACAGTAGCAATTTCTAAAGCAGTGGCGTTGCTAGATATTAGTGTGGGCATTAGGATTAACTATAACAAACATTAAATACAACATTACTTAGGGCACGGGATAGTAGGCGGACCAGGACAGTTGTATTTCTAATGAAAAGAACCAACTTATCTTAATGGTAAATTTAGCAGGGCACGTAAAAAAGTACCATTGATTCATATTACTGGAGGCATTACATTGAAAACAACATTGGTTTAACGTGTCCTTACTTTTAACAGTGCGACTGCTACATTTTACCAGCGGCATTACATAAGAGTGGCTCGGGGCAACAAACATCAGAACATGATATCTGGGTTGGTCCCATTTTTGTTCGGTATAGCCACCTTATACTGTGTGAGGCAAGAAAATCTAGTGCTGGACTTACTCTGTTGACATGTCCCCCAGTCCCCACTTTCTTTCCTTTTTCAACCAATAGATCAGGTTTATATTGAGTTTGTACTGCATTTCCCTTTATTTCCCTATTAGACCTAGAGACCAGTTGGATAGCCAGTCTCTCCTACTTTTCGCCCCCATTATTTCCTCTTTCGACCAAGCCCTATGTCAGGACCCCGACACAAAGCCACACCGATCTAGCATGTAAGACCTCATTTCACTTTGCGGCCTCACGCACGGTATTCCCACAGGTGTCGCCTTACCTTGCCCGGGACCGTTTGCGCCTTTTGGCACACGTATATGATAGTGCCGCTAGCATCCATATGACAAGGAGCCCGAGCTGACATGGCTAGTTGTGAACCCAAAGTGGCACTAACTTACAGGGACAGGCATACATGACCCAGCAATGAACGCATCAGTCATCAGCGAATGAATCTGGGCTTTAGCAACTGGGCTAGCAGGAATGCGGTAAACCGGGCTGTAGCAGGCTAACAGGACTCCGGTAGACACCGCGAGACATTTCCCCGAAGGGACAGACGCAGGAACGAAGGACACATGCCGGCCAGCCTAAGTGTTCCGGAGCAGTGCCAAGCTACCAAGGTGGATGCACTAGGAGACATTTCCCGGTAAGAGAGGCTACCAAGGATAAACAACTAGATAGTCAGATCCCACACATACCAAGCATTTCAATAACATACACACAATATGCTCGATATGTGCAAATACATCATGGCATCACAACATGACTCTACTACTCAAGTGTTTTATTCAATAGGCTCCGAGGAGCGAGATATTACAAACATGCGTCTCTCGACCCAGCATTCAGAGCATACAAGTCAAAGCACAAGCGAAAGCTTAACATGTCTGGGTATATACATCTATAAATGAAAAAGGCTGAAAATCCTGATTATCTACCAAATCCTGCCGAGGGCATAAGATCGTAGCTGAGGTAACAAGCTAAACGTCGAAGTCCACGCCGAACTACTAGTCAGACTAAAGTCTCTCTGCAAAAACATAAAATAGGAAAACGTGAGTACAAATGTACCCAGCAAGACTTACATCAGAACTAACTACATATGCATCATTATCAACAAAGTGTTGGTGGGGTTTAACTGCAGCAAGCCAGCTTTGAATCGGTGGCTATCCTGAACTACGACTGCAAGTAACTCCTTTGACGTGGCGCACACGAGTCCACATATTCACCATATCAATTCACCACTATGGATCTTCTCCCGTCTCCCTACGAGAACGCCATCCATAGCACTCACACTTATCTTGCATATTTTAGAGTATCCACTTTCACTTGTCTATGAACTGTACAGGCAACCCAGAAGTCCTTTACCGCGGACACGGCTATTCAAATAGATGATGTTAACCCTGCAGGGGTGTACTTCTTCACACACGCTCTCACCACTTACCTCCGTTTACACGACATGTACTTGGAAACCTTCAAGCGGAAGCCCAACGAGCGTGTCGGCCACGGCCTACCTAAACCCTCAAGACTCTAGTCCAGGTTTATCGCCTATTCAGGTTCCATCCGCAAGGAGTCCGGCCGAGGTTTCCATATACGGCCCCGAACGATGTGTGCAGGGTTCCCGAGACACCAAACGGGTGCCCGGTACACCGTGCCACGTGCCTACCGCATCACAGCCCACCCCTTGGGTCAGCGCTGCGCATGGCCACCAGCATACTACAAACATCAGAAACTACTTGCAATTCCTGGACAGAGGACAAGGGTGATTAAGAAGCCGAGAGGGTCCATTGGTTTCGGGCCCAATGAGTGGTAGTAGCTGTTTCATGGATCACAAACACAGAACTCAGTTCCTAAGGACGGCTTCAATGAGACAACCCACCATGTACTCCTAGATGGCCTCTCAGCGCTACCTTTACCAAATCGTGTTCACACACTTAGCTCACACACAAGAGGACATGTTCACACACCTCTGATTCATCCCCGATGAATCAGACCTGACTCAACTCTAAGCAGTAGCAGGCATGACAAACAAGCATGAATGAGTAGGAACAACATGGCTCAAACAACTCCTACTCATGCTAGTGGGTTTCATCTATTTACTGTGGCAATGACAGGTCATGCAGAGGATAAAGGTGTTCAGCTACCGCAGCAAGTAACAGATGAATCGTTGTTGTCCTAATGCAGTAAAAGAGAGCAGGAGCGAGAGGGTAGGATTGTATCGGAATGAACAAGGGGTTTTTGCTTGCCTGGCACTTCTAAAGATAGTATAGTTCTTCATCGGTGTAATCGATCACATCATCGGTACACGTCTACTGAGAGGGGACAAGCACCGACAAACAAAGAAGAAACACAATCAATGCAATGCACATTATGATGCATGATCATGACATGGCAAAATGAGTGTGTTGGGCTAATGCAACTACAACCAGATGGGTTTGAGCCATTTTGAACCAAAAGTTCAATCCCGAACTCAACTTATGAATTTAAATAGTGCCTTATCATGTTTTGCACTAAACAGCAAGGTTAAGTTGCTTTAGCATGCGTGAAACCGATACAGGTGGATAGTTTAGGACATTTTCTAGAATTTCCTGAATAAAATTAAATCCAGAAAATACATTATTGCATCAGCATTGCGTCACTGTGACGTCAGCGGTCAACAGAGACGGTCCAGGTCAACCCTGACCTGTGGGTCCGTCTGTCAGTCACTAACCTAACTAATCTAATTTAGTTAGCGTTAAACTAACACTAATCTAGTTTAGTTAGTGGCCTGGGGCCCACACGTCAGTGACCCAGGGGGGTCAAACAAGGTCAAACCCCGGGTCAAACTCACCGGAGTTTACCCGCGGCTCGTCGCCGGCGAGGCCAGGGATGGCGGAGGCGCTCGGGTTTTGCCCACGGTCGACCAAATCGACCGTGGTTTGGTCCTACGCGTAGCTGGGGCTCGCGCGCATCTGGTAGGGCAAGCAGGAGGGGCTGGGGTGGAGCGAGCTCGCCGGAGTCGAGCTTGTGGCGGCGGCCGGAGTCGGACGGACTTGGGTTCGGCGCTACGGTGCACGGGAGGAAGAGCTGGTGAGTGCGTTAGGCTCCGGGGGGCTTCCTGAGCATGGTGAGGCGCTCCGTTCTGAGCTTGCGCGGTTGTGGCCATGGCTACGCCATGGTTGGCAGCGAGAAGCTCTCAGCCATGGTGGGAATGGAGCTAGGGGATGGGAAAGGAGGGGGCAAGCACAGGAGAAGCAGCAGGAGCTCACACGGATCCATCCGAGGCGGAGACGACGCCGGGGGAGTGTGAGAGGCAGCACAAGGTCGCTGGAGATCTGGGCGGTCGGAGGTTGAAGACGACAACTTGGACGGTGTTCAAGGGTGTCCCGCTGCTCGCCTCGTGTCATAGAGGCGTAGAAGACGGAGGCGGACCTCGTGGAGGTGTTGGGGAGGCGAGGCAGTGGCCCTGGGCGCGGTGGTGGCGAACGGCGGTGACGGCGCGCTTGGTTGCGCTCGGGGAAGGGACTAGAGGGTGAGGGAGAGAGACGAGAGTGAGGGAGAGGAGCGAGGGGTCACAGGGCATTCTCATGGCGTCGCTAGAAGGGCCGGGAGCCCCGCGGTGGAAAGAAGGAGGTGGCCACGGCGGCGCGTGTGGCCGACAGGTAGCTGCCTGCCTGCTCTGGCGGGAGGTGGCCGATGACTGGCACTTGCCAGGTGGCCTAGGCCGGCACAGTGCCAGGCCAGGTAAGTGGCCCAGGTAGGCGTTCTCTCTCTCTTTTCTAAATTGTTTCTGTTTTCTATTCTTCTGCAATTGTTTTGACTTAATTAAAATACTTAGGCACACTCAAAAATCACCAAACTACTCATGGCCACTGTTTGGAATATATCCAACATGGAACATTTCAGTTTAGGATTATTTGGACATTTTAAATATCTTATAGTATTTAAATACCCAAATTCAAATAGAGTATGATTTATTTCAGAGCCCAAATATGTCATGGAAAAATGGGCAACACCTCTGGTTATGGTTTCTAGCATTTTCCAGAAATGATGAACATGTTTGAAAGCCATTTGGATTCACTGAAAATATTTTAGTTGAACCTAGTGAATTCCTTTGATGCTAGGGTTTAGGCAATCCCCATTTCATGTTTCAAAAGAATTTAAACATGATTCAACAGACAAGTGCTAGCCTAGTGCAAAGTAAGGCTAGGGATGTGACAACTCACCCCCACTAAACAAGAATCTCGTCCTGAGATTCAAGCGTAGGGTAAGATGGAAGGGAAAACGCAGACCAACACAATCTTCACGATCCAGGTTGCACTTCATAAGAACGCTGATTCGATCACCATCATTGTCTTGATGTCTTGCTCTGAGAACTCCAACTAACATGACAACGAGAGGGAAGGAAAGACTCTAGAAGGATCGATGTTATCGAAGGTCGAACAACTTAGGATCAACTCACGAAATGATACATAATAACATCTCTCAAGACGAGACACGAAGCATCTATCCAAAGGAATGAAGTGAAACAAATGACGAAGGCTCACTTGGTAGACAACAAATCCACACTTAAGAAGTTGTTGAATGGTTGTCAACGTAGCGAGGGGTTGAGTTTCCATGACACCGTAGTGAGACATCTTAGAGGAGGTGACTCATAGAATTATTACCTTAAGTGGCAAAAAGAATTACCTTTGACATAGAGATCATTGAGATTCTTTATATCAGCCTAAGGAAAATCGCAGCAATCGTTTGGCGGAGTGCGAAGGAATGACATGCCAAACTAGAATGGATGATGTGGATTACCTTGCTGAAGACAATGCAAGGAAAGATTTTAGCTTATCATCGGAAATGGATGGAATCCAAGGTAAAATAGCACAATGGCGGTGCAAGCTGGGAACGAAATGCAAATGCTGGGAATGATTCTAGTAACTTGGGAGGAACCCCATCAGCAGAGAGTGAATCCACTGTTTGAAAGGGTTATAGCATAACCGAGGAAACTAAGAGTACTATGCAATTAATGCCGATGATAAAACCTAGCACTTGCGCGTGCTCTCAAGACCTTGAGCATTTCTATATTCATCAAGGTTTTACCAATATCCATGTCAAGGATCCTGGCAACACAACTTACTACCATGATGAATGGTGATGGACGATGCAGATGCAAAAGGAGATAACACTTTCTCAGATTTCACCTTAGCGAAGCCAAGGAAACAAAATTTGGATGATCGACTGAGAGACATTTAGCACTCCGCTTCTAATGTTCTCCTTGATGTGCTAGTGCAACCCGTTAATTAAAATGGTTTGGTACCCAGAACATCAAGTAAAAGGTCGGACTTCGGGAGCGCAAGAATCCATAAGGAATAAATACAGAACTAAATCCGACTAAATCCTCATGGGGAGGTGGCCAACTTCCTCAATCAAGATACCACAATAATAAGTCTTCCGGCTGGGTGCGTTGGCCACAACATCGACTTTACCGGTTGCGAGAGACCAATATTATAGTTCTTGGAAAATGCTCCAACTGTCATATCTGCCTAAGATTCAGATCTGGTTGGTGTCAGGATACTCCAGACTCATTAAGTCTAGAAAGGAAAATGAAAGTTTGCAACACAAATCGCCGAGATGACGTTGCAAGATTCTCCGGAAATGAACTGCGATAGCAAGCTCCAAAACTTGAGTTGGTTCTGCTATAAACATGTGAACATGTTGTCCCAAACAAACATGATCACATGGTAGTCTTACAACAAAACACTACCGAGTTCAGTTTGGGAACCATCATCGAGGATAACGAAGTCTTGTGCATGACCTAGGATTAGCACAACAACTCCTTTTCCTTGAACAAATCAATAAGTGGCTTGGTGTGCTAGGGATACGTATAGAATGAAGGTTGCAAGTCTTCAAACCACAGAATACTTCACACATATGCATGACTGATTTGGGGTGATTCCAGAGGAAGCAACATTGAATTTCTCGGATTCACAGCGGCAACGTGCATCAAATGCACATGAACTGGAGACAGTCACTTCTTACATCCGAACATAGACTTCATGAGCGGGTCATGAAGATAATGCTTATAAAAGTTTCCAATACTAGCTAGATGTTCAACACGAATCATGGTGAAGGTATAAGTGTTGCTGATGGTCTCAACAACAATTCATCCAGGTTTCCATGAAGATGGAATTCCATAATTATGTGAACAAGTGATAGCGTTGGTCAGACCCAAAAGATATAATGGTGTATGCTCGAGGGATCAACCACGAGTAAGACAACATTACGAATATCGTTGGTTATGATTTGATTTGAGGATAGCCCACACTCAAATCAAAGTTTTGGCATGACAATAGGTACAACAACTAATCACAAGGACCAATCGATGAAGATATCATCTTTTTTCAACACACACATACCAGATATCCCTTAAAATGAACTAAGTCCGACAAGCTTCCATCTTCCAACTCTCCAAGTTGTTGTTTAGCTTAACCAACTAGCTCAGGGGTATCCAACATAGATTCTTGGATAAGGGGTGGTTACGAGGAACCAACTTGATCACGAACTCAACATAGCGGTCAGGTGACGACCTGGTGATACTTCCGAGAAGATATTCGAAAAATCACGAACCACCGATATGTTACTAAGCTCGAGAACAATCTTGTTTTTCAGGGCAAGAAGAAATGATCAAATAAGCAAGAGATTGGCATAGCCCTAACTCATTGATTGAAGGGTGCACCAAAAATAGGGGGTAGGTAGCACAATCTATCTTAGGATGATGATTCAAGAACCAACACGCTAAGAATGAAATTATTGTCCTTTAACTACCAAGCCACAGGGTTGCTAGGAGTATTGATTTCACGCATCGTAGTTCACCTGTCGGCATTCCGGTTGCAACAACACGGAAAACCGAGGAATGAGCAATGATGGCAAGAGGTATCACTGCGTCAAGAATTCATACGAGATGATGCAATTCTCATGACTATCCAGACGTGAAGAGGGTAACACTCGAAGGTAGAACAGAACAAAAGTTGGGTTGGCATTTTGATCTGTGAGATACAACTACTTTGACCCAATCCTGGATATGGAAGAGGTACTGGAGTTTGTTTCTCCTAGTCATTCCGAATAGGATGGCTTGACGGACCACAAGAGTAATACGCATCGATAGCACGGGTGCACGACTACTCTTGACTATCAATTGATAGACGAGGCCAAAAGAATTAACTAAAGATGGACAACTCATAAGAACATATGATTTTCCGAGTTGTGGATGCAAGGATTAACATGTCAGACGAGTTCAACATATTTCTTTCGGATAACCCATGCAAAAAAGGTAACTGGCAGAGTAACAACATAGAATCGAGAACTCATCAAGAGCACTCTGGTTGTGATCTTTCGGTTCAGCGAGGATCTTCTGCCAAAATGGTTCATGGTATTTGGAAGAATGTAATACCACGGACCTCGAGGACTATCGCATAGGTTACTAATAACCTAAAGGAACTAGCAAACGCTAACAACATGAAGTAGGTAGGGTTAATCTCGGGTTCAAGAGCCCAGGAATAGAATATCTACCAACTAAATGGCATCACGGGATGCTTTCGAGAATGATGGCCAGAATCATCACACTGGAACACAGGACATGGCTAGATTACTAGGTGATACTCTAGACATCTAGGGTCATAATAATAGCTCCAACATATACGTCGAGGCAATAGAGTACCTCAACTCACCGTTTAGTGTGGTTAACCTGGCCAGAAAGGTCATCAAAAACAGAGGGAAAGGATTTTGCAATTGCATCAGATTATTTAGAAACCTGGGATGACTCGGATAGCATAACGGCTGTAAATGCTCAAAAGATTTGAGACATCCTGCAAAAGGGTGGCATAGCCACTCATCATCATAATATCATGGTTTTGAGATCAACTATCAATACACGGGGATAGTAGGAACTGAACTAAGGCTTGAATCCACCAATCTTATGAGTCTACGGATTAGTAACACGTGATCCTAATAGAAGGAAGAGAAAGCCTAGTTCCTTAAACCTGTAGGAAAGATATGATGACTCAGATCGGAAGGGCATAAGGTAAAGGAGTAAAAGAGGCTTACGTTCCATCCCACAATCAATTCCCCTACATATAACTAAAGCATTTCTAGATTCAACTTCGACCAGTTTGGCTTGGTAATCCTACATGCAGTCAGGCTCTGATACCAAAGCTGTCCGGACCCCGACTCAAAGCCACACCGATCTAGCATGTAATACCTCATATCACTTTGCGGCCTCACGCACGGTATTCCCACGGGTGTCGCCTTACCTTTCCGGGGACCGTTTGCGCCTTTTGGCACACGTATATGATAGTGTCGCTAGCATCCATATGATAAGGATTCCGGGCTGCCATGGCTAGTCGTGAACCCAAAGTGGCACTAACTTACAGGGACAGGCATACATGACCCAGCAATGAATGAGTCGGTCATCAGCGAGTGAATCCGGGTTGTAACAACTGGGCTCGCAGGACTCCGGTAAACCGGGCTGTAGCAGGCTAACAGGACTCCGGTAGACACCGCGTGACATTTCCCTAATGGGACTGACGCAGGAACGAAGAAGGACACATGCCGGCCAGCCTAAGTGTTCGGAAGCAGTAGCAAGCTACCAAGGTGGAAGCACTAGGAGACATTTCCCGGTAAGAGAGGCTACCAAGGATAAACAACTAGATAGTCAGATCCCACACATACCAAGGATTGCAATAACATACACACAATATGCTCAATATGTGCAACATGGCATCACAACATGACTCTACAACTCAAGTGTTTTATTCAATAGGCTCTGAGGAGCGAGATATTAAAAACATGGGTCTCCCGACCCAGCATTCAGAGCATACAAGTCAAAGCACAAGCGGAAGCTTAACATGTCTGGGTACAGACATATATAAATGAAAAAGGCTGAAAAGCCTGACTATCCACCAAATCCTGGCGAGGGCATAAGATCGTAGCTGAGGTAACAAGCTAAACGTCGAAGTACACGCGGAATTACTAGTGAGACTGAAGTCTCTCTGCAAAAACATAAAATAGGCAAACGTGAGTACAAATGTACCCAGCAAGACTTACATCAGAACTAACTACATATGCATCATTATCAACAAAGGGTTGGTGGGTTTAACTATAGCAAGCCAGCTTTGACTCGGTGGCTATCCTGAACTACAACTGCTAGTAACTCCTTTGAGGTGGCGCACACGAGTCCACATATTCACCGTATCAATACACCACTATGGATCCGCTCCCGTCTCCCTACGAGAACGCCATCCATAGAACTCACACTTATTTTGCGTATTTTAGAGTATCACTTTCACTTGTCTATGAACTGTACAGGCGACCCAGAAGTCCTTTACCGTGGACACGGCTATTCAAATAGATGATGTTAACCCTGCAGGGGTATACTTCTTCACACACGCTCTCACCACTTACCGCCGTTTACATGACATGTACTCAGCAACCTTCAAGCAGAAGCCCAACGAGGGTGTCGGCCACGGCCCACCTAAACACTCAAGTCTCTAGTCCAGGTTTATCGCCTAGTCAGGTTCCATCCGTAGGGAGTTTGGCCGAGGTTTCCACATATGGCCCCGAATGATGTGTGCAGGGTTCCTGAGACACCAAATGGGCGCCCGGTACACCGTGCCACGTGCCTACTGCATCACAGCCCACCCCTCGGGTCAGTGCTGCGCACGGCTCCAGCATACTACAAACACCAGAAACTACTTGCAACTCCTGGACAGAGGACAAGGGTGATTAAGAAGCCGAGAGGGTCCATTGGTTTCGGGCCCAATGCATGGTAGTAGCTGTTTCATGGATCACAAACACAGAACTCAGTTCCTGAGGATGGCGTCAATGAGACAACCCACCATGTACTCCCACATGGCCTCTCACTGCGACCTTTACCAAATCGTGTTCACACACTTAGCTCACAAACAGTAGGACATGTTCACACACCTCTAATTCATCCCCGATGAATCAGACCTGACTCAACTCTAAGCAGTAGTAGGCATGACAAACAAGCATGAATGAGTAGGCACAAGATGGCTCAAATAACTCCTACTCATACTAGTGGGTTTCATCTATTTACTGTGGCAATGATAGGTCATGCAGAGGATAAATGGGTTCAGCTACCGCAGCAAGTAACAAATGAATCATTGTTGTCCTAATGCAGTAAAAGAGAGTAGGAGCGAGAGAGTAGGATTGTATTGGAATGAACAAGGGTGTTTTGCTTGCCTGGCACTTCCGAAGATAGTATAGTTCTTCATCGGTGTCATCGATCACATCGTTGGTACACGTCTACTGAGAGGGGACAAGCACCGAAAAACAAAGAAGAAACAGAATCAATGCAATGCACAATATGATGCATGATAATGACATGGCAGAATGAGTGTGTTGGGCTAATGCAACTACAACCAGATGGGTTTGAGCCATTTTGAACCAAAAGTTCAATCCCAAACTCAACTTATGAATTTAAATAGTGCATTATAATGTTTTGCACGAAACAGCAAGGTTAAGTTGCTTTAACATGCATGAAACCATTACTGATGGATAGATTGGATTTTTCTGATAATTTTTCATATATAACTTATTTCATTCTGAGCTACAGTTAATTTTCTATGATTTTTAGAAGTTTAGGACATTTTCTGGAATTTCCTGAATAAAATTAAATCCAGAAAATACTTTATTGCATCAGCATTGCATCACTGTGACGTCGGCGGTCAACGGAGACGGTCCAGGTCAACCCTGACCTGTGGGTCCGTCTGTCAGTGACTAACCTAACTAATCTAATTTAGTTAGCGTTAAACTAACACTAATCTAGTTTAGTTAGTGGCCTGGGCCCACACGTCAGTGACCCAGAGGGGGTCAAACAGGGTCAAACTCACCGGAGTTGACCCGCGGCTCGTCGCCAGCGAGGCCAGGGACGGCGGAGGCGCTCGGGTTTTGCCCACGGTCGACCAAATCGACCGTGGTTTGGTCCTACGCGTAGCTGGGGCTCGCGCGCATCTGGTAGGGCAAGCGGGAGGGGATGGGGTGGAGCAAGCTCGCCGGAGTCGAGCTCGTTGCAGCGGCCGGAGTTTGGACGGAGTTGGGTTCGGTGCTATGGTGCACGAGAGGAGCTTGGGAGTGCGTTAGGTTCCTGGGGGCTTCCTGAGCACGGTGAGGCGCTCCGTTGTGAGCTTGCGAGGCTATGGCCATGGCTACGCCATGGCCGGCGGCGAGAAGCTCTCCACCGCGGTGGGAAATGGAGCTAGGGGATGGTAATGGAGGGGTGAGCACGGGAGAAGCAGCAGGAGCTCACAGCGGATCCATCCGAGGCCGAGACGAGGCCGGGGGAGCGTCGGAGGCAACGCAAGGTCGCCGGAGATATGGGCGGCCGGAGGTTGAAGACGATGACTTGGACAGTGTGCGAGGGTGACCCGCGGCTCGCGGCTCGTCGTAGAGGCATAGAAGATGGAGGCGGACCTCGTGGAGGTGTTGGGGACGCGAGGCGGTGGCATTGGGCGCGGTGGTGGCGAATGGCAATGACGGCGCGCTTGGTTGCGCTCGGGGAAGGGACTAGAGGGCGAGGGAGAGAGCAGAGAGTGAGGGAGAGGAGCGAGGGGTCGTGGGGCGTCCTCGTGGCATCGCTAGAAGGGCCGGGAGCCCCTCGGTGGCAAGCAGGAGGTGGCCACGGCGGCGCGTGCGGCCGACATGCAGCTGCCTGCCTGCTCTGGCTGGAGGTGGCCGATGACTCGCACTTGCTAGGTGGGCTGGGCCGGCACAGTGCCAGGCCAGGTAAGTAGCCCAGGTAGGCGTTCTCTCTCTCTTTTCTAAAATTTTTCTGTTTTCTATTTTTCTGCAATTGTTTTGACTTAATTAAAATACTTAGGCACACTCAAAAATCACCAAACAACTAATGGCCACTGTTTGGAATATATCCATCATGGAACATTTCAGTTTAGGATTATTTGGATATTTTAAATATTTTATAGTATTTAAATGCCCAAATTCAAATAGAGTATGATTTATTTCAGAGCCCAAATATGACATGGAAAAATGTGCAACACCTCTGGTTATGGTTCCTAGCATTTTCCAGAAATGATGAACATCTTTGAAAGCCATTTGGATTCACTGAAAATATTATATTTGAACCAAGTGAATTCCTTTGATGCTAGGGTTTAGGCAATCCCCGTTTCAAGTTTCAAAAGAATTTAAACATGATGCAACAGACAAGTGCTAGCCTAGTGCAAGGAAAGGCTAGGGATGTGACATCCTAGATTCAGGTAACAAATCTTCCCTCACCCCCACCCCCTTTCTTCCTTGTTTGAACCAAGTAGTACTAGCTTCGAGTGCATGAACTAGTTTTACCTCTTAAACGTAAAAAATAAGGTGGTTTTCGAAAAGTCGATCGATCCTATCTACGAGGGGCATAAGAAAGAGTAAAAGATACAAATGCAGCGATGTCAGGAGCTCGGGAAGTAGAGCAAGGCCGGTTTCGAAGGAAGTTATACCTGATGGTCGCCGGGATGTCACTAGGTTGGCGGCGGGAGGCCGGATCTTCCCACACTATGACAGCGAGGAAGAAGGGGTCGGAGTGTGACGCCCCCGATTCAATCGTACACTAATCATGCACGCAAATGTGTACGATCAAGATCAGGGACTCACGGGAAGATATCACAACACAACTCTAAAACATAAATAAGTCATACAAGCATCATAATACAAGCCAGGGGCCTCGAGGGCTCGAATACAAGTGCTCGATCATAGACGAGTCAGCGGAAGCAACAATATCTGAGTACAGACATAAGTTAAACAAGTTGCCTTAAGAAGGCTAGCACAAACTGGGATACAGATCGAAAGAGGCACAATCCTCATGACTGGGATCCTCCTAAACTACTCCTGGTCGTCGTCAGCGGGCTGCGCGTAGTAGAAGGCACCTCCAGTGTAATAGTCGTCGACGGTGGCGTCTGGCTCCTGGGCTCCAGCATCTGGTTGCGACAACCAGAAAGAAAGGAAAGGGGGGAAAAGGGGGGAGAAAGCAACCGTGAGTACTCATCCAAAGTACTCGCAAGCAAGGATCTACACTACATATGCATGGGTAAATGTGTAAGGAGGCAATATCGGTGGACTGAACTGCAGAATGCCAGAATAAGAGGGGGATAGCTAGTCCTATCAAAGACTACGCTTCTGGCAGCCTCCGTCTTGCAGCATGTAGAAGAGAGTAGATTGAAGTCCTCCAAGTAGCATCGCATAGCATAATCCTACCCGGCGATCCTCCCCTCGTCGCCCTGTGGAAAAGCGATCACCGGGTTGTCTGTGGAACTTGTCTGTGTGTTTTATTAAGTATCCGGTTCTAGTTGTCATAAGGTCAAGGTACAACTCCGGGTCGTCCTTTTACCGAGGGACACGGCTATTTGAATAGATAAACTTCCCTGCAGGGGTGCACCACATAACCCAACACGCTCGACCCCATTTGG
Source organism: Triticum dicoccoides (assembly GCF_002162155.2). NCBI lineage: Eukaryota > Viridiplantae > Streptophyta > Magnoliopsida > Poales > Poaceae > Triticum > Triticum dicoccoides. Next base: position 529,745,616 of record NC_041385.1, on the reverse strand, counting down.
CCGGACACACTTTCCTGGGTCATGCCCGGCCTCGGAAGATCAACACATCGCAGCCCCACCTAGGCCTAACAGAGAGGTCAACACGCCGGTCTAACTCCTATGGCGCAGTGGTCAGGGCCCATCGCCCATTGCGCACCTGCACGTTGCGAGGGCGGCCGAAAGCAGAACTAGCCCCCTTAATACAAGAGCAGGCTTACGTTCCAATCCGGCGCGCGCCGCTCAGTCGCTGACGTCTAGAAGGCACGACGTCGACCAGGGCCAGACTCAGATCAAATGGCCAGACTCAGATCAAATACCAAGATCTCGTTAAGCGTGTTATTATGAAGCAACCACGGACGCCGACCAGGGCCAGACTCAGATCAAATGGCCAGACTCAGATCAAATACCAAGATCTCGTTAAGCGTGTTATTATGAAGCAACCGCGGACGCCGACCAGGGCCAGGCCCACCTCTCTCCTAGGTGGTCTCAACCTGCCCTGTCGCTCGGCCACATAGATCCACGCAGAGGGCCGTCGGGACAAAGGTCCTTTCAGCCCCCAATCCGTGAATCACTCACGGGTACTCTTCGAGCGGACCCGACTTTAGTCACCATCTGTAGTATGTATGTATGTATAGTATATACCCGTGATCACCTCCCAAGTGATCACAGCCCGATAGTATAGCAAGGCAGACTGACAAGAATGTAGGGCCAATGATGATAAACTAGCATCCTATACTAAGCATTTAGGATTGCAGGTAAGGTATCAACAGATGTAGCAACAATGTCAGGCTATGCATCAGAATAGGATCAACGGAAAGCAGTAACATGCTACACTACTCTAATGCAAGCAGTATAGAGGAGAATAGGTGATATCTGGTGATCAAGGGGGGGGGGCTTGCCTGGTTGCTCTAGCAAGAAGGAGGGGTCGTCAACTCCGCAGTTTAACTGGGCAGCAGCAGCGTCGGTCTCGTAGTCTACCGGAGAGAAGAGGGGGAAGAAACAGTAAATACAATGCAACCATAAGCATGACATGACAATGAGCGGTGCTAGGTGTGCCCTAACGCGGTAGTAGGTGATACCGTCGAAGGGGGGAAACATCCGGGAAGGTATCCCCGGAGTTTCGCGTTTTCAGACAGATGAACCGAAGGGGAAAAGTTGTGTGTTTGCTATGCTAGGGAGGTGTGGCGGACGAACGGGCTGCGTATCCGGATCGTCTCGTCGTTCTGAGCAACTTTCATGTATAAAGTTTTTTCATCTGAGCTATGGTTTATTTTATATGATTTTATAAAGTTTTAAATCATTTTTAGAACTTATTTAATTGATTTAATTCAACATTATCCAGAATAGTGCATGCTGACGTCATCATGACGTCAGCATGACGTCGGCATGACGTCGGCAATCAACAGAGGTGTTGATTGGTCAAACTGACGTGTGGTTCCAGTGGGACCCACCTGTCATACTCTGTTTAGGTAACTAGCGTTTAGTTAAACTTATTACTGCTTAGTTAGACTAACAGGTTAATTTAGAGTAATTAAGTAGGATTAATTAACTTAATTAATTTAGTTAATTAATTAATTAATTAATTAAATTTATTATTATTATTATTATTTTCTTCTAAAATCGTTCTGGGGGCGTGGGGCCCATCTGTCATAGGCCCCAGGACCTTAGCGGGTGCCGGTGTTGGCGGGTTCGGGCGCAACGGGTGCCCAGCACCCGTTCGTTCGGGCGCACGCCCAGGGGCGGGCGAAGCCGGCAGGGTGCCGGAGCAGAGGAAGGCCGGTGGTCACGGCGCCGGCCAGGTGGCCGGGCCGGCGAGGAAGTGGCACAGGCGAGGCCATGGCAACCTCGGGAGGTAGCGGCACGGCGGGTGCGGTGGCTAGAGGAGGCAACAGCAGCTGTGGAGCAGGGGAGCGCAGGACGCGGCCGGTGTGGCGCGAAGCGCGGTCAGGCAGGGTCGGCCATGTGCGGGCGGTAGTGGGCGCGCGCGTCCAGAGCACGACGGGGTGCAGGGCCGCGGGCGGACGTGGTCTGCGCGTGGCGAGCGCGAGCGCGCGGCGGTGACCGCGGGAAAAAGGGGAAGGAGGGGCTCACAAGGGGTTGTAGGGCACAGGGCAGTGGGCGGCGAGGAGGTCGTCGGGGACGACGCGAACGAAGTGGAGGCAGGCCGGCGAGGAGGAGGAAGCAGACCGGCGAGGGAGCTCCGGCGAGGTCCTCGGGTGGCAGCGTCGGGGCGGCGATGAGGCGTGGCCACGGCTTCATGTGGTGTCGCGCGAGGCAGAGGATGGCGAGGAGGCAACGGCGACGGTAGGCGACGGCGATCCGGGGCGGTGGCATTGACGGGGTCGGGGCGGCGGGGACTGGCATCGAGCCCCGATCCAGATCTGGATCG
>NC_041385.1:529736420-529742877 GCF_002162155.2 Triticum dicoccoides | reverse complement strand
GGGAGAGGGAGAACGAACGAGTGGGGGGGGGAGTGGTGGTCATGGGGCTAGGGTTCGGTACCCCCAGGGGGTATAGGGAGTGGGGGTGTGGGGCGGTTGGGCCGGCCCGTTCGGGCGGCGGAGTCCAGCTGGGCCACTTGGCCCAGCGGGGGGGTCTGTTATTTTTGTTTTGTTTTGTTTTCCTTTCATTTTTTTATTTTTATTTATTTTCCTTTCTATTTTATTCAATTTAAAATATTTATGCATTTTCTAAAAATGTGTTTACTTCACCATAATTATCTATGCAATATTTGACATGGTCCAAACATTTTTGTTTTAAAGTTTGAAAGCTTTGTTTGTTTGCCAAAAATTCAAGTTTGAATTCGAATCATTTTGAACTAACGCGAGATTAGCGACAGTAACGGAGGTGACATGGCGTCATTAGCAGAGGTTACTGTAGCTTGATTATCCGGGCGTCACAATTCTCCTCCACTACAAGAAATCTCGTCCCGAGATTTAAGAGGGGGACTAAGGGGGGAGGGATTGGGTTACGAAAATTCTAACGGGTGTTCTTGGTCTTGGTTGCTCTTCCGGAAGTAGTTGATCCTCCTCGTTGATGTCTTTATTTCTCTGCTTTAGGTCATCATGGTGAAGTGGGCATCCTTTTCTTTGGGAACTCCAACGTACTTACAAATAGGTAAGGGGCAGCTTGGCTATGACAGAATGCTTAGGAGGGAAACAATTTGGGTTAACCCATGAAAGAGCATAAGATTATCTCTCGAGTTGAACATATAAAATACATCGAGAGTAAGGTACGAAGGTACAATAAGAGGTTCCAAGCGGATAGATAGTTGCTCGAAGTCTGAGCCAGAGTGAGAAAGGGGTTCGGAGCAGCGAGAGTAATTATTGCGTCTGATACCAGAATAGGTCACTAGGAAGGTGGCTTGTGAATTACATACGAGGTCACGTGCGAGGAACAACCTTGAGAACAGGGGGGGTGTACAGGAGAGTCAGGTTTCGATCCTGTGGAACCGTGGGTTATGGGCCCACCATGTGTTTTTTAAGGAGCGGTGACATCTTGCACGGTCATGATAGCAAGGCATGTCAGAGAGTACCATGTCAGTTATGTCGGCAACAACATTGGTACCTAGGGCGAGGGACGAAGAGAACCATTTTCTTGCTTGTTGAACGAGGCAGACCAATAGGCAAAGTTCTCGTCCATCGGTGGCTACCAGAATGTCATCAACAATAGTAACAGGGCCTTGCTGACAGAATTGTATGCCGAGGTGTTTACATAAGCAGAAGAATATTCCTGCTTAGATCATATAGAACACCAGAAAAGTTAAACAAAACAATGGAAAGGAAAAGGTGATCTTCAGATTAAACATAACAATGAAAAGGAAGATGTGTTTAATCACATATTTCAAGGGTATATCCTTCCCAAGGACAAACAGAGCATGATATCCATGACAGGATATAACGTAGAAAACCCTTTAGGAAAGGGGAGAGAAATTACATGACATTACCCATACAATGGTGTTTGGATAATTGATAAAGAGAATTTAGCATTGTGCTTCAAATGCTCTTATTGATGATCGGAGTAGCATAGACATGCTTCGAGATAGCATTGACATGGTCTTCAAGCAAGGGTCGGACTTTGGATACACAAAGGATCCATCAAGAACAACTTGTAGAATAAGTTTTACAATTTCCTCATGAAAGAATGGGTAACATTGCTAAAGAGGATAATATAACAATAGGTCCTCCGGTCAAGTGTGCTAGGCATGCCATCACATTACTGGGTCATACAAGGTCCAATGTTATAACTCTTGAAAATATGCTCCAACCATCATATCCGACCGAGGTTCAGATCTGATTGGTGTTAGGATACCTCAGACTCAGGATGCCCGAGAAGAAAAGGTGCAAAACAAATTGACGAGATGGCATGGCAAGATTCTCGGGAAATGTACAATGGAAGCGAGTCCCGAAACAAGAGTTCCTCATTAAATCAAGAGAGGAAGAGGAGGTAGCTGATGAACTCAGCGACAATTCACCGAGATTTGCAAAAGATGGATTTCCACAATAATGTGAAGGAGATATCAATTGTCACATCAAATGATATAATGATGTATGTTCGAGAAAAACATCCACAATTAAACCTTGGTTCACAGGTGCACCCAAAATATGGGATGGGTTGCACGATAAGTGTTCGAATGATGATTCAATAAGCCATACACGTAGAATGAAACTATAGACCAATAACTTCAAAGCAATAGGGTTGCTAGAAGTTTAGAATTTACACATCATAGACCATTTGTCGATATTCCGGTTAGAAACAACACAAGGACCAAGAAAAGAATGGTGATGTTAATAAGTATCACTTGTATCAAGAATTCTTAAGGGTGGTGAATTTCCCATGACTTTCTTGACATAGAAGATAGCAATACTCCAAGGTAGAACATAACATAAGTTGGGTAGCAAGGATCTCGAGGTACAACACAAAACACGAACAAGTTTGTGTTGGAGGGGAGGCATTAAAGTGGTCGATGACAACACAAATCATCGAGGGCAAGGATGGTATTTCTCATCATGAATTCAATTGATATCCAGGAAGGAGTCAAGATGTTGATGATGATCACGACAAATTTTGTCGAGCGGCTCCACGAAGATGTAATCCATCGGCGATGACATCAAGTTAAAGGAATCATGAAGCAAAAGGTTATTGGAACCATGGGTACGACACAAACTTGAAATCAAGCTTGTTGTTCAAGGTGAAATGATATGACGAGGAAAATCGACGGAAGCTTAGCTCATCGTCGAAAATTGTGCTCCAGGAAGAAAGGACCAGGTAGCATAGTTAAAATTTAGCACAAAATGATATAGCCGATCAGGCTAGGAATGACGTGATGGAGTATTAAACTTCTCATCCACAATGTACTAGGAGTACTGAATCACAGGGGCGATTCGACTCACTAATCTGTGTTCTCGGTTGACGACAACCCAGAACCCGTGGAGTGACTATGACGGGGAAAGGCACTACTTCATCAGAAATGCATAAGATGTAGTGCAATCAGTTGATATCCTCGAGATACTATGGGGTTAGTACTCGAAGGTAGATCAAAATAGAGGTTGGATGGGTGCATTGATCCGTAGAGGACAAGTGGTTTAACTTGTCCGAGAAATGGAATCAAGTAGAAAATATGGTCGGATCCATGATTGCAAAGGATCAATTCATAGATTCCAAATGATATTATAACAAGGAAATAGTTATTATTACAAGAAGCTTCCATGATAGGATCTACATCGTGTCCATGGGCATGAACATAAAATTCAAGGTCGACTCCCGCTTCTTGAATGTATAACCTTCCATTCACCTCTCACTTCCGAAGAAGTTGTAGTGTTGAAATTTTATCTAGCAAAATACCAGAAGAGTATGACTCGTGAAAACTTTCGAGTTCACACATATTAACGAATGCATAGGTTCAACCCGTTAGGGTATTGTGGAAACATATACCACAAGCTTCAATAGTAAATACCACCAGCTCGAGAACAGAGCATGGTTGAGAAAAAAGAGGATACAAATTACCAAAGGCTTTATATATCCGTGGAAAGGCTCACAAGGTTATTTGAATAGGAAGGACACTGTCGGATAATAATCCAACAAAGGACTTGACGGTCCACAAAGGATCTGATGTGAGTATCGCTACTCAACCAGAAAAGGAAAGAATGCAAAGGCATTAGGTTATAGAATCATCTGACTAATTTGAAGCATAAATGCAAAGGAATTATGAATCCAAATCGAAGGATTAGAAGTAATGCTCTGATTAAAGATGGATAAGTTGGATAGACCAGAGGCACAATTGACGACAAATAGTTTGGTCGAGAACCAGCTCATGTTCAAAATGACGTCTGAGCCAGAAAGATAATTTAGAAGGGTTGATAGATGATTGTGTGCATTCGCACACATATTGAGTCAATAGACTCAAAATGATAATGACAAGGGATGCCATTAAGATTACGAGACTTATGGGATTAACCATAATGCAAGTAAGCAAGAATTTCAAGAGCAATAGGCTGCTCATGATTTTCGGAAGATCGGGTAGTATTTGAATGTATTTTTGTGAAACACATGAACAACTTTGTACAAACGGATACTCGGCAAGCGCGAGTAATTATCCGTAGGGGTATTCATGCAGCAAGGAACTGTAGGGCAGTAAGCATAAAGAATTCTTGGAATATCGAAGAGTACTTCAGGACATCTTGTAATAACAAGAGCAACTGGGGATGACAATATGAACGATAGGTGTAAGTAGTTATCCAGAGGGATTTATCGATGGAAGTGAATTGCAAAAGCAATGGCACATAGTCTTGAGAGCACATCATAGAGTATCTTCGGAATCTTCTGGTGCAGCAGGTGGTCATCGGTAACAAGGGGCTCTCCGGGAGAAAGTACTTGCGAAAACCTAAAGTTAGTTTTGTTTTTAGCAAAATCATTTAACCCGAATAGAAGAGAGCTCAGAGTCCCAGAGTAAAGATCAAGGAATAAAAGATCCTAATACACCCAAATGGCGACGTGGGCCTATAGGCCACACAGCCATGTTAGTAAAGGTTTTGCAATGACTAGACTCAACTTCGGCCAAGGAGTTGGAAAGGGGATTCCTACAGGCAGTCGGCTCTGGTACCAACTTGTGACGCCCCCGATTCAATCGTACACTAATCATGCACGCAAATGTGTACGACCAAGATCAGGGACTCACGGGAAGATATCACAACACAACTCTAAAACATAAATAAGTCATACAAGCATCATAATACAAGCCAGGGGCCTCGAGGGCTCGAATACAAGTGCTCGATCATAGACGAGTCAGCGGAAGCAACAATATCTGAGTACAGACATAAGTTAAACAAGTTGCCTTAAGAAGGCTAGCACAAACTGGGATACAGATCGAAAGAGGCACAGTCCTCATGACTGGGATCCTCCTAAACTACTCCTGGTCGTCGTCAGTCGGCTCCATGCAGTAGAAGGCACCTCCAGTGTAATAGTCGTCGACGGTGGCGTCTGGCTCCTGGGCTCCAGCATCTGGTTGCGACAACCAGAAAGAAAGGAAAGGGGGGAAAAGGGGGGAGAAAGCAACCGTGAGTACTCATCCAAAGTACTCGCAAGCAAGGATCTACACTACATATGCATGGGTAAATGTGTAAGGAGGCAATATCGGTGGACTGAACTGCAGAATGCCAGAATAAGAGGCGGATAGCTAGTCCTATCGAAGACTACGCTTCTGGCAGCCTCCCTCTTGCAGCATGTAGAAGAGAGTAGATTGAAGTCCTCCAAGTAGCATCGCATAGCATAATCCTACCCGGCGATCCTCCCCTCGTCGCCCTATGGAAAAGCGATCACCGGGTTGTCTGTGGAACTTGTCTGTGTGTGTTTTATTAATTATCCGGTTCTAGTTGTCATAAGGTCAAGGTACAACTCCAGGTCGTCCTTTTACCGAGGGACACGGCTATTCGAATAGATAAACTTCCCTGCAGGGGTGCACCACATAACCCAACACGCTCGATCCCATTTGGCCGGACACACTTTCCTGGGTCATGCCTGGCCTCGGAAGATCAACACGTCGCAGCCCCACCTAGGCCTAACAGAGAGGTCAGCACGCCGGTCTAACTCCTATGGCGCAGGGGTCTGGGCCCATCGCCCATTGCACACCTGCACGTTGCGAGGGTGGCCGAAAGCAGAACTAGCCCCCTTAATACAAGAGCAGGCTTACATTCCAATCCGGTGCGCGCCGCTCAGTCGCTGACGTCTAGAAGGCACGACGTTGAGTGCCCATATCTTTCCCACGTAGTTGGTTAGTGCGTATAGACCAAATGGCCAGACTCAGATCAAATACCAAGATCTCGTTAAGCGTGTTATTATGAAGCAACCGCGGACGTCGACCAGGGCCAGGCCCACCTCTCTCCTAGGTGGTCTCAACCTGCCCTGTCGCTCCGCCACATAGATCCACACAGAGGGCCGTGAGGACAAAAGTCCTTTCAGCCCCCAATCCGTGAATCACTCATGGGTACTCTTCGAGCGGACCCGACTTTAGTCACCATCTGTAGTATGTATGTATGTATAGTATATACCCGTGATCACCTCCCAAGTGATCACAGCCCGATAGTATAGCAAGGCAGACTGACAAGAATGTAGGGCCAATGATGATAAACTAGCATCCTATACTAAGCATTTAGGATTGCAGGTAAGGTATCAACAGATGTAGCAACAATGTCAGGCTATGCGTCAGAATAGGATCAACGGAAAGCAGTAACATGCTACACTACTCTAATGCAAGTAGTATAGAGGAGAATAGCCGATATCTGGGGATCAAGGGGGGGGGGGTTTACCTGGTTGCTCTGGCAAGAAGGAGGGGTCGTCAACTCCGCAGTTGAACTGGGCAGCAGCAGCGTCGGTCTCGTAGTCTACTGGAGAGAAGAGGGG
>NC_041385.1:529703182-529735772 GCF_002162155.2 Triticum dicoccoides | reverse complement strand
TGATAAACTAGCATCCTATACTAAGCATTTAGGATTGCAGGTAAGGTATCAACAGATGTAGCAACAATGTCAGGCTATGCGTCAGAATAGGATCAACGGAAAGCAGTAACATGCTACACTACTCTAATGCAAGTAGTATAGAGGAGAATAGCCGATATCTGGTGATCAAGGGGGGGGGGGTTTACCTGGTTGCTCTGGCAAGAAGGAGGGGTCGTCAACTCCGCAGTTGAACTGGGCAGCAGCAGCGTCGGTCTCGTAGTCTACTGGAGAGAAGAGGGGGAAGAAACAGTAAATACAATGTAACCATAAGTATGACATGACAATGAGCGGTGCTAGGTGTTCCCTAACGCGGTAGTAGGTGATACCGTCGAAGGGGGGAAACATCCGGGAAGGTATCCCCGGAGTTTCGCGTTTTCAGACAGATGAACCGAAGGGGAAAATTTGCGTGTTTGCTATGCTAGGGAGGTGTGGCGGACGAACGGGCTGCATATCCGGATTCGTCTCGTCATTCTGAGCAACTTTCATGTACAAAGTTTTTTCATCTGAGCTATGGTTTATTTTATATGGTTTTATAAAGTTTTAAGTCATTTTTAGAAATTATTTAATTGATTTAATTCAACATTATCCAGAATAGTGCATGCTGACGTCATCATGACGTCGGCAATCAACAGAGGTGTTGATTGGTCAAACTGACGTGTGGGTCAAGTGGGACCCACCTGTCATACTCTATTTAGGTAACTAGCATTTAGTTAAACTTATTACTGCTTAGTTAGACTAACAGGTTAATTTAGACTAATTAAGTAGGATTAATTAACTTAATTAATTTAGTTAATTAATTAATTAATTAAATTTATTATTATTATTATTATTATTATTATTATTATTATTATTATTTTCTTCTAAAACGTTCTGGGGGCATGGGGCCCATCTGTCATAGGCCCCAGGGCCTTAGCGGGTGCCGGTGTTGGCGGGTTCGGGCGCAACGGGTGCCCAGCACCCGTTCGTTCGGGCGCACGCCCAGGGGCGGGCGAAGCCGGCAGGGCGCCGGAGCAGAGGAAGGCCGATGGTCACGGCGCCGGCCAGGTGGCCGGGGCGGCGAGGAAGTGGCACAGGCGAGGCCATGGAAACCTGGGGAGGTAGCGGCACGGCGGGTGCGGTGGCTAGAGGAGGCAACAGCAGCCGTGGAGCAGGGGAGCGCAGGACGCGGCCGGTGTGGCGCGAAGCGCGGTCAGGCAGGGTCGGCCATGTGCGGGTGGTAGTGGGTGCGCGCATCTAGAGCACGGCAGGGTGCAGGGCCGCGGGCGGACGTGGTCTGCGCGTGGCGAGCGCGAGCGCGCGGTGGTGACCGCGGGGAAAAGGGGAAGTAGGGGGCTCACAAGGGGTTGTAGGGCACAGGGCAGTGGGGGGCGAGGAGGTCGTCGGGGACGACGCGGACGAAGTGGAGGCAGGCCGGCAAGGAGGAGGAAGCAGACCGGCGAGGGAGCTCCGGCGAGGTCCTCGGGTGGCAGCGTCGGGGCGGCGATGAGGCGTGGCCACGGCTTCACGTGGTGTCACGCGAGGGAGAGGAGGGCGAGGAGGCAACGGCGACGGTAGGCGACGGTGATCCGGGGCGGTGGCGTTGACGGGGTCGGGGCGGCGGGGACCGGCGTCGAGCCCCGATCCAGATCTGGATCGGGGGGAGAGGGAGAACGAACGAGTGGGGGGGGAGTGGTGGTCGTGGGGCTAGGGTTCGGTACCCCCAGGGGGTATAGGGAGTGGGGGTGTGGGGCGGTTGGGCCGGCCCGTTCGGGCGGCGGAGTCCAGCTGGGCCACTTGGCCCAGCGGAGGGGTCTGTTATTTTTGTTTTGTTTTGGTTTCCTTTCATTTGTTTCTTTTTATTTATTTTCCTTTCTGTTTTATTTAATTTAAAATATTTATGCATTCTCTAAAAATGTGTTTACTTCACCATAATTATCTATGCAATATTTGACACGGTCCAAACATTTTTGTTTTAAAGTTTGAAAACTTTGTTTGTTTGCCAAAAATTCAAGTTTGAATTCGAATTGTTTTGAACTAACGCGAGATTAGCGATTGTAACGGAGGTGACATGGCGTCATTAGCAGAGGTTACTGTAGCTTGATTATCCGGGCGTCACAAGGAGGCCCTCCCTCGCAAGCAGTGCTTGGGAGAGAACGGCAAGGCAGGCTGATCAGGACGCGCCAGCAGTGGGTAAGAGCCGTCGCCGAGGACGACCGCGTGAACGTTGCACCTTCTCACCTTCCCCGGCAGAGAGGATCCGGCTGGATCTGTGACCAGCAGTGAGCAGAGAGAGAGTGTGTGCGGCCACCGTTGTCATGTTTAGATCTGGAGAGGACGAGACAGTGCAAAGAGAGCAACACTAGCAAGCAAGCACTGAGGCTCCTTCCTATATAGTGGAGTACTAGTTTTCTTTTGTCTACCAGAGCCGGCTTGACCTCGTCAATGACTATCGAGAAGTCTTCATGCACGTGGCCCGGAGGCGCAGTTGTCGTTGTTTTGATCTGAAGCACCGGATTATAACATATAACACGAAAAAATGCCACATGACAAGAAATCATAACCTCACTGCCCAAAGGAGACAACATGAACCCCGATGGACAAACTAGACGAGGAACAAAGCTCAAATTAAAGATAAACTCGTAGAAAAGGGGTCCGTCGATAGATGTCCTAATTAACATAGCCGGCTTGACCTAGATGGCACCCGAGTAGTCTTCGTGCATGTGCCCCCAATGACTAGCCCAACTCAGTTGTCGCTGTTTAACAACCCTCGCAGTGATCTGAAGCACATGACACCTAATATTGCAAGATGATAAGAAACCTTTTTTTAGATTTCTCACCACAACTACAACCCTGTACAACACAGCCTGCACGATATGTAGACTATAGCCAATCCAGGCGTGTCTGCTGGAGTCTGGTCACATGCATGGATGAACTGATCTTTCGTGTCTTGCAGGGATTGTCCAGGCACCAACGTAGTACAACACTTCTCCAGTACTATCGCTCGTCTCCCTCTTCTATTAAGTCACCCGACTTGCAGGGACGGGGAGTGTGCCTATGGTCGGTTCTCAATTGCGGTCCCACATGTGTGTGCAAACGCAATATGACACGCGTTCCATTCAGAGAGCAGCGTGCCGGACCGACCGACCGGCTGGGGTGCGACGCGAACGCGACGGGCGTGCTGTATACTCCATACATGTGTACCGCCATTTTTTAGAGGCTTTGCTCCATGGCACAATCCATGTATACAAAATTAGTATATTGTACTATTTAAAAGTCGAGGGCGGGAATTTTCTTGTGCGGTAGGCGGGGCAGTTCCGCCTAGTCGGTTCAATAGAGACGGGCGGAGATGAGGGAGTAGGATGCTGCAAACGTAGGGCTGTGCGATTTGACAGCGAGTTACTGTTGGACAGGTGGGCCCCCATGATTTGACTTGCCATTATCATTTTAACTGCGGCGCTACGACCGGCCTGAGTCTCCTGATTCTTGACCACCTCCATACAGGTGCCTCTCCCAATGCTCCACCATGTAGTAGAGGCTGGCTCTTGCATGATAGCCCACTTCTCCACTTTTTCCTTGCCTCTCTTTCCTCCACATATGCAAAAATGCCATGTAAAGCGCACTATTGTACTTACTACTTGCTCCTACAGGTGCTAAGCTTGCCACATAGGCATAAAGTCTGATGTGGCAAGTTAATCAAGAAGAGAGAGGCTAGTTTGGTGACCCAAGGAAGAAACGGTGCTAAGCGCGTGTACGTAGGTGAAAAGACAATTTTGAGTCTATAGCTAATTAAATGAAGCAAACTTAGCACCAAAAAAATAATAAGCACACCATTTCATTGGAAGAGGTCACTCCTTGGCAAATGCAATATAAGAATGTTTTTGGCACTACGCTAGTGTCAAAAACGTTCTTATATTATGGGATAGAGGGAGTACGAAGAAAGAGATAGAGAGAAGTAAGAAAATACACTTATAGCTAACCTTCTTGTAGTATGAGTGACTAAGTGATGACTATGTATGACATGAAAACATCAGATAGCCTAATGCACCGTTATAAATCTCCAAGGGCGCGATCGCACGAGCAACGCGACGGTCGTGGTAGGCGCGACCATGATACGGGCTGCTGGCAGCCCTTGGATCTGAGATCAAATGGTTGCATGCTAAGTTGCTGAAAATTTGCAGAATAACCCTCCAGGATAGGATATTCACCCATAGGTCTAGAATCACGCCATGCAACCGTTCGATCTCAGATCCAAGGGCTCTCGGAAGCCCGTATCATGGGAGAATGGAAAGCCACTACCCTGCCGTTTGCACGCTGGTAGTTCGCTCATACTCATCCCCGCACGTCCTTTAATATTACGGCGGTCCACTCCTAGTCGTCTTGTCGTTTCACATTATGGCAGTTCCACTAATCCTAACCCTCCTCCCAAATCCATGGCGTCCCTAATCTCCATGATCGGCGGTGAGTACAAGGTTAGAACCATCACCGGCGATGAGTTCGACATCATCTACACCGGTTCTTCCGTGACGGTGAAAGGATGCCTTTCTCGCTTTTAAACTCTGATGATGAGTGGGTCGCTGGGCTAGATGTTGAGTACACCATAGTCCTGGGACAAGAGAATGGTCTAAAGGACGAAGAGAGGAAGAAGCCCGCCGTGATCCAGGTTTGCATGCATGACTTATGCTTGGTCTACCACATATGCCATGCCGACGTTGAATGCCTGGATTATAAGAACTTCCTCGAGAGGAACCTAGTCAATTTCATTACTGTAGACTTTACGAACGACAAAGAAGTCCTGGGTCGGATAGGCCTCATTGTAGGCAACCCCTTCGACCTCTAGAAGAATCGGCTGCTGCCCTCCGGTGGCCAGCCTTCAATGCTGACCCTGGCAGGAGCCATGGTTCATCCTTCGTACGGTAAACTGGAGAAACCACAATACACGTTTCATCGTTATGCATGGCAGCGGAATGTACTAGATATAGACCACATCCACTACACTGCAATGGATGGCTACCTTTGTTTCAATATCTATAAGGGTTGGATGAAGAGCAAGAGCCAAGTGTGCGGTTCAAGCAAAGAAGTATCGGCCAAGAGGAAGAGGGACAAGGACGAGGACTCCGAGTAAGGTGGCAGTGTCGTTGCTCATGGTGGTTCTGATGCACTATCTACCGGATTAGTTGCATAGCTTAATTTCAGGTGTGCTTAGTTTAATTTGAGGGGTGTATTATGCTGAGCCCCCAACAGAACTATGTTATGTTTCTTCTCGTTACTTTAACTCTTCGGTACGTACATACTAGTATTTCTTACATTTTATCTTTTAGTTGGTATAGTACTACCACTTGTTTCTTCACATTATATACGTAAAATATATATGGCCAACATCATATAGCCAGTAGTTTAGTTGCCAAAGAATTTCAGGGTGCTTAGTTTTGTCAAAGAATTCCAGGATGCTTAGTTTTATTTGAGGGGTGGGTTGTGCTGGACACCAATATTGTGACTAGCCTTTTTAATAGTACTATATGCATGTACCACCTTTTTTTAATTTCAAGTTTTGCTCCATGGCGCAATCCATCGATACTACTAATGTACAAAAGTATACATTTTTTAAAAGGCTAGAGGGAGGGGGCAGTCTAGCTTGGTCGGTTTCACGAGAGGCGAGGGCCTTTGTGATTTGACGGTTCATTACTGCTGGAAGGCGGGGCCTTGTGATTTGACTGCTCGTATAAATGTGCCGACGACCTGAGGAGGAGCAAAGAACCATGCGGTATACTCAAGTTTTCCATTGGAGTAGTACTACGACGGAGGAGCGCGAAACACGGCAGCCCAGTGCCATATGGCGATAAAAATGATCTAATTTGGTAGTCATCTCACTGTTACCATTGTTCTATTCATTCCCTCAAAAAAAGCATTGTTCTATTCATGCCTCGAAGAGAACATGACACGTGCGGCGAAACACCCGAAGAAAAAGATGAAACACAGGAGCAAAAGAAGAAGGAAGATTATCACCCCAAATGATCTAATTTGCCGCGGAGTCGTAACTGCTTCTTCACCGCCTCCATGACTTCCATCTCCTTGCGCGTCTCCTCCGCCATCTTATTCATTCTGTCCATGACGCGGGATTTCTCGACGCGAGCCTTCATCATCTATTGCACGGCCGCATTACGTACCTTGACAGCAGTCGGGTGCTTGATGCGGAGCTTCGCTAAATCCTCCTTCCGATCCATGACGAGGGCCTGCAACATCTTCATCGACGAACTACTATTCTCATGCAGCTTCTCCCAGCCGGCGTTCTTCTCCTTCAACAGGTCGAGCTCATGGGAGAGCTTCGCCTTGTCCTCCTGAAGTTGCAGGATTTTGCCGGTCAACTTCTTCTCCAAGGCAATGCTCTTCTTCAGCAGCATCACCAAGCCGGTGGTCAACTCCCCCTTCTTATTGAGATCAGCGGGCATTTTGTCAAGGCTCTCCTTCAGCAGCTCCACCAAGCCTTGGATGAACTCCTTGTCACATCCCTGGTCCTGGCATGCAGTAGGCTAGCCCTTTATGTGTGCATCATGTTTAACTTTTCAAATGAACTTGAAATGGGGGATGTTCAAACCCTAGCATTTAAAAAAAGGAATCCACCAGGTTCAACTAAATTATTTTTCAGTGAACCCAGATGGCCTTCAAAAATGTTCATCGTTTTTGGAAAATGCTGGAAACAGCAACCAGAGGTGATGCACATTTTTGCATGACATTTGGATTGTTGAATTAACACATATTGTATTTTGAATTGGAGCAAAAAAATACTATAAATACTTTATTGCTCCAATAATTCTGATTTTTGTTCAGGGGCTTTGGAATAATCTTTTTAGTCCCTACAAAATTTATCAGAAGCAACAAAATTCGTTTGGTTCAAAAACCAAATTAAAACAAATGTCAGAAATAGAAAACAGAAACAAAATAGAGTAAGGAGAAACTCACCTGGCCTCACCCACCAAAGCCCACCTGGCCGGCCCAGTTGGCCAGCCCAGCCCACTAGCCTCCTCCCTGTCGTCTTCCTCCCCTGCCAGGAGGACGAAGGCGCGTGCTCGCCGCACACGTCCACGCACGAGCCACCTGCTGCTTCGCCGTGTCGCGCTCTTCGTCAACCCAATCCCGCACCTGGAGATGCCTCGAAACCCCTCTCTCCTCTCCCTCGCTCGCTGCACTCTCTCCCCCTCCTCTGCCCCTTTTCCAGCAGCCGCTCGAGAGCCACCCAGCTCGCCGCTGCTGCCCGCGTGACCATCGTACCTCCCTTGCCCTCTCTCTGTGCCAAGAAGCTCCGCCGCTTCGTCCTCGATGTCCCCACTGACCCACGCGTCGCCGGACGCCCCGAACGCCCGCACCGCCGTCTTCTTCAACCTCGGGTTGACCGAGATCGCTGTTGTCCGTACATCGCCGTCAGGCCGCCCCCGAGCTTGCCGTCTCCTTCATTCGAACCGCCGTGAGCCCCTGCCTCTTTTCCCCTCTCTCCCGTGCTCTTTTCCTTGCCATAGCCGCCGCTTCGCCGATGACCGAATCGCGTCGCCGCCTCTTCACGCCGCCGTTGTGGCCACGGCCATGCGGGCTCGAAACCGAGCGCGTTGCCGGGTTTGACACGCCCCCAGGAGCTCGCAGCACCCCTCCGCGCCCCTGCCTTGCTTCATAGCGCCGAACCCGAGCACGCCCGAGCTCCGGCCGCCGCTGCCGAGCTTGAGGCCATCGTCTCCGGCCGCCCTAGCTGCTGCTGCTTGCTGCAATGGGCGCGAGTGAGCTCCAGCTCTCCGTAGCCGCTCTCCGCCATCCATTTGGACGCCGGAGGAGCGATCCCGAGTCCTCCGCCGCGCCTGTTGCCACCGGCGACGAACCGCCGGCTGGTTAGGCCCTGTTGACCACGGGTTTGACCTTCCCTCGGTCAATAACAGGTGGGGCAGCCCCCTGTTAATTAGTTTAGTTTACTCTAACTTAATTAGCCACTTTTCACCGACATGTGGGCCCTAATGTTTAATTAATCGCCTAATTAATTAATTAGGTTAATTAAGCTCTGTTAAATCGCCCTGTAGCTGACACACGGGTCCCACGCGACAGGTTTGACTCTGGTCAACCCTGTTGACTTGCTAACATCACACAGGCGTCATGCTGACGCAGTAAAGTATTTCTGGAGTTAAATTAAATCAGGAAATGATTTATAAATTTCAGAAAATACCCCAAACTTCTAAAATTCATATAAATTCAACTGTAACTCCAAATGAAATAATTTATATATGAAAAATGATCAGAAAATTCCAATCTATCCATCTGTACCATTCTAATGCATGTTTGATCAACCTAAGGTTGCTGTATATGGAAATTTGCATAATTGGCATTTAAATAAGCACATATGGAGTTTGAATTTGAACCCTTGGTTCAAACCAACTTCATTTAATCTGTTCTAAGTTGCATTAGCCAAAACACACTCATTTTGCCATGTCATGATCTTGCATCATATTGTGCATTGCATTGATTGTGCTTCTTCTTTGTTTGTCGGTGCTTGTCCCCTCTCAGTAAGACGTGTACCGACGATGTGATCAATGACACCAATGAAGAACTATACTATCTTCAGAAGTGCCAGGCAAGCAAAACCCGCTTGTTCATTCTGATACAATCCCACTCTCTCGCTCCTGCTCTCTTTTACTGCATTAGGACAACAATGATTCAACTGTTACATGCTGCGGTAGTTGAACCCCTTTCCTCTGCATGACCTGTCATTGGCATAGTAAATAGATGAAACCCACTAGCATGAGTAGGAGTTGTTTGAGCCCTGATGTGCCTACTCATTCATGCTTGTTTGTCATGCCTGCTATTGCTTAGAGTTGTGTCAGGTCTGATTCATCGGGGATGAATTGGAGGTGTGTGAACATGTCCTACTATTGAGAGCTAAGTGTGTGAACAAGAATTGGGAAAGGTAGCGGTGAGAGGCCATGTAGGAGTACATGGTGGGTTGTCTCATTGAAGTCGTCCTTAGGAACTGAGTTCTGTGTTTGTGATCCATGAACAATTACTACCACACATTGGGCTCCGGGCACTCCAAGCTCTCTCGACTTATTAATCAACTTGATCTCTGTCCAGGAGTTGCAACTAGTTTCTGGTGTTTGTAGGTAGTGTTAGTAGTCTACCAAGTGGCACCCGGTACAGGTGGGCTTGGGACAGACTAGGCACAGTGGCACGGTGTACCAAGTGGCACCCGCATGGTGGGCTTTGGAACCCTGCTCACATCGTTTGGGGCCGTGAGCGACACCCCGGCCGGATCTCCTTGCGGATGGAACCCGAATAGGCGATAAACCTGGATGAGAGACTTGTGTGGTTAGTCAGGTCGTGGCCGACTCCCTCGCCAGGCTTCCGCTTGAAGGTTGCCGAGATACACGAGGTGTACATGGCGGTAAGTGGTGAGAGCGTGTGTGAAGAACTACACCCCTGCAGGGTTAATATGATCTATTCGAATAGCCGTGTCCGCGGAAAAGGACTTCTGGGTGGCCTATACAGTTCATAGACAAGTGAAAGTGGATACTCTAAAATACGCAAGATAAGCGTGAGTGCTATGGATGGCATTCTCGTAGGGAGACGGGAGCGGATCCATAGTGGTGTATCGATATGGTGAATATGTGGACTCGTGTGCGCCACCTCAAAAGAGTTACATGCAGTCGTAGTTCAGGATAGCCACCGAGTCCAAGCTGGCTTGCTACAGTTAAACTCCACCACCCCCCTTGTTGATAATGATGCATATGTAGATAGTTCTGATGTAAGTCTTGCTGGGTACATTTGTACTCACGTTTGCCTATTTTATGTTTTGCAGAGAGACTTCAGTCTCACTAGTAGTTCCACGTGGACTTCAACATTTAGCTTGTTACCTCAGCTACGATTTTGTGCCCTCGGCAGGATCTGGTAGATAGTCAGGCTTTCCAGCCTTTTTCATTTATAGTTGTCTGTACCCAGACATGTTGAGCTTCCGCTTGTGCATTGACTTGTATGCTCTGAGTGCTGGGTCTTGAGACCCATGTTTGTAATATCTCGCTCCTCGGAGCCTATTGAATAAAATACTTGAGTTGTAGAGTCATGTTGTGATGCCATGTTGTATTTGCACATATCAAGCATGTTGTGTGTATGTTATTGAAATGCTTGGTATGTGTGGGATCTGACTATCTAGTTGTTTATCCTTAGTAGCCTCTCTTACCGGGAAATGTCTCCTAGTGCTTCGACTGAGCCATGGTAGCTTGCTACTGCTCCGGAACACTTAGGCTAGCCGGCATGTGTCCTTCTTCGTTCCCCTGTCTGTCCCTTCGGGGAAATGTCACGCGATGAATACTGGAGTCCTGTTAGCCCGCTACAGCCCGGTTCACCGGAGTCCTGCTAGCCCAGTGCTACAGCCTGGATTCACTCCCTGATGACCGACACGTTCGATGCTGGGTCATGGATGCCTGTCCCTGTAAGTTTGTGCCACTTTGGGTTTACGACTAGCCATGTCAGCCCGGAATCCTTATCATATGGATGCTAGCGACACTATCATATACGTGTGCCAAAAGGCGCAAACGGTCCCGGGCAAAGGTAAGGCGACACCCGTGGGGATACCGTGCGTGAGGCCGCAAAGTGATATGAGGTGTTACATGCTAGATCGACATGGCATTGAGTCGGGGTCCTGACAGCTTTGGTATCAGAGCCTGACTGCCTGTAGGATTACCAAGCCAAACTGGTCGAAGTTGAGTCTAGAAATGTTGTAGTTATATGTAGGGGAATTGATTGTGGGATGGGAACATAAGGCTCTTTTTACTCCTTATACCTTATGCCTTCTGATCTGAGTCATCTTATCTTTCCTACGGGGTTAAGGAACTAGGCTTTCTCTTCTTTCTATCAGGATCACGTGTTACTAATCTGTAGACTTATAGGATTGATGGATTTAAGCTTCAGTTCAGTTCCTACTACTTCCGTATGTTAACTGTTGATCTCGAAATCTTGATATTGTGCTTCTGAGTGGCTATGCGACCATTTTTGTAGCATGTCTCAAATCTTTTTGAGCATTTACAGCCGTTATGTTGTCCGAGTCATCCCAGGTTTCTAAATATTCTGATGCATTTGCAAATATCTTCTTACCGTTCCGTTGTTCCTTTGGCCACATTAACCACACCAACTGGTGTGTTGAGGTACTTCATTGCCTCGGTATATATGTTGGAGCTAGTATTATGACCCTAGGTGTCTTAGAGTACCACCTAGTAAGCTAGCCATGATTTGTGTTCCCAGTGTGATGATTCTGGCCTTTATTCTCGAAAGCATCCCGTGATACCACTTAGTAGTAGGTATTCTATCCCTGGGTTCTTTACCCAATATTCACTCTGCTTATCTCGTGTTAATAGTGTTGCTCGTACCTTTAGGATATTTGTAAC
This sequence comes from Triticum dicoccoides, assembly GCF_002162155.2. Taxonomy (NCBI): domain Eukaryota; kingdom Viridiplantae; phylum Streptophyta; class Magnoliopsida; order Poales; family Poaceae; genus Triticum; species Triticum dicoccoides. The sequence goes on along the minus strand of NC_041385.1, from coordinate 529,724,346 downwards.
CTTTGCGATAGTCGTCGAGGTCCGTGGTATCTCCTTCTTCCAAATACCATGAACTATTTATGGCAGAAGTTCCTCGTTGAACTGAACGATCACAACCAGAGTGCTCTTGATGGGTTCTCGGTTCTATGTTGTGATTCTGCCAGTCCTTCCTCTTCAGCATGGGTTATACGGAAGAAATATGTTGAACTTGTTCGACATACTAACCTATGCATCCACAACTCAGAAAGATATATGTTCTGTTGAGTTGTCCCTCTGTAGTTTTATTCCAATCCTTGTCTATCAGTTGATAGCCAAGTTTATGGCGTGCATTCGTGTTATCGATGCCTATTATTTTGTGGTCCGCCAAGCCATTCTACTCCGGAATGACTAGGAGAAACAAACCCCAGTACCTCATCCATCTCTGGGATTGGGTCAAAGCAGTTGTATTCCGCAGATCAAATTTCTAATCCAGCTTCTGGTCTGTTCTACCTTGAAGTATTACCATCTTTATATCAGGAATATCATGGGAATTGCACACCATCCGATGAACTCTTGATGCAGTGATACCTCTCGCCATCGTTGTTCATTCCTCGGTTCCCATGTTGTTGCAACCGGAATGCCGACAAGTGAACCGTGATGTGTGAAATCAATACTCCTAACAACCTTGTTGCTTAGTAGTTAATGGACAACAATTTCATTCTTAGTGTGTTGGTTATTAATTTTCCATCCTAAGATTGATCGTGCTACCTAGTCCATTTTCCTGGTGCACTCTTTGATTGATGAGTTAGGATTATTTCAAATCCTCGCTCTTTTGATCATATCATCTTGCCCTAAGAAGCAAGATTGTTCTCGAGCTTAGTAACATACCGGTGGTTCGTGATTTTCCGAATATCTTCTCGGAAGTATTACCAGGTTGTCACCTGATCGCTATGTTGAGCTCGTGATCAAGTTGGTTTCTTGTAAACCACCCCTTCTCCAAGAGTCTGTGTTGGATACCCCTGAGCTAGTTGGTCCAGCTAAACAACAACTTGGAGAGTTGGAAGATAAAAGCTTTGCCAAGTTTAGTTCGTTCCAAAGGGATATCTTTACGTTTGTGTGTGTTGAAGAAAGATGATATATTCATCGATTGATCCTCGTGGTCAGTTGTTGGATCTATTGTCTTGTCAAAACTTTGATTTGAGCATGGGCTATCCTCAAATCAAGTCAGAACCAACGATGTTCGTAATGCTGTCTTACTCCTGGTTTCTCCTCGAGCATACACCATTACATCTTTTGGTCTGACCAATGCTATCCCCGTGTTCACACAATTGTGGAACTTCAATTATATGGAAATCTAGATGAATTGTTGTTGAGCCCATTAGCAACATTGTTATCTTCTCCATGATTCGTGTTGAACATCCAGCTAGTATTGGAAACTTTTATAAGCATTATCTTCATGACCCGCTCATGGAGCATATTTCCGGATGAAAGAAGTGACATCCTCTAATTCATGTGCATTTGATGCAAGTTGCCGCCGTGAATTCGAGAAAGTCAATGTTGCCTCCTCTAGAACCATCTCGAGTCAGTCATGCATGTGCGAAGTATGCTATGGCTTGATAGGCTCGCTACCTCCATTCTATATGTGTCCCTAGCACACCAAGCCACTGATTTATTTGTTCAAGGAGAAGAAGCTCCTTCTTAAGAATCATGACTTATATTAGGACTTCGTTATCCTTGTTGATGGTTCCCTCCTGAACTCGGTAGTGTTTTATTATAAGACTACTATGTGGTCATGCTTGTCTGAGCCAGCGTGTTCACATGTGTGTAGCAGAACCAGCTCATGTTTTGGAGCTTACTACCGTAGTTCATTTCCCGAGAATCTCGCAACTTCATCTCATGGAAGGCTGAAAAAGGGAGGCTGACATGGCAATTTTGGGAGGCTTGAAGAGCAAGTGATAGGTAGCGGAAGGGCCAGGCGTCCGGCAAGATCTTAAGTATCAGCCATGGAACACCACCACCTCCACCACCTCCTCCAACGTTCCTCCACCACCACCAAGCCATGGAACACCATGAACTAGGCTTCCATGGAGGGCCTCCTACATTGGGACTTCTCACCCGGCCTTGCGGTCACAGATCAGGTGCGTAGACGGTTTGGATCCTCTGTTCATTTCCTCCCCGATGGATCTACCAAGGAATTTTTCTTGGTTGTGTATTTTTCGTCTGCCTCCTTCCCCTTATCTGAAGAATCTGTGGCCATTGCCTTGCAATGTTGCATCGGGGGTTTACCTTCTGGTCTCAATGTGCATCATCTTGAGGGTCGGTCCTTTCGATTCTCGGTGGCCTCTAATCGTGTTGGACATTTTATCTATGGTCTCAAAGATCGAGTTTGGCCAGACTTCGTTTGTCACTTTCAACTTTATCGCCATGGCCGTACTCCTCCAAGATGTTTGGACAATGTTTGGCATTCCGATGTTCACAGTCCTGAGGTAGCTTCATGATCCCCAATTGCCCTAAGAACCAATCTCTCATTTCTTGCTGCTTGTCAGAGTTCTGATCTCAGTACATGTGCTGAACTACAAAAGTTTAATCTTATTGCACCGTCGACTATGACGGCCGAGCAAGTATTGTCGCCGGCGAAGGACCTTTCAGCAAATGTGTCAAATTCAAACTCTTTTGGCAAGGCGCCATCCAAGGATCTGGGTTCATCAACATTAATGGCAAATATTTCTTTTGGAAGTCTCCCTTCTTTTCAGTGTGGCAGTGTTATGGCTCATAATACAAGATTTGAAGGCTGTCGGTTTAAAAAGGACAATTGGCAATCTATCCCTAATTTCATTCTATTGCATATTCTGGACTTTCGTCGTGTCGGCCACACGGAGCAACATATTGCAAACGTCTGGAAGCTCAACAGTGTACCGTCTCAAGATTATATCCACACGAGATTGAATTTGTGCTCATCTTGCACGGCCTCGGGTCATTTGGCTGACTCCTGCCCTGGCAAACATGGCACTACCTGTGAGCACTCACCCTGTGTTTGTGGCTCCTTGAATCCAAATACTTCGAACAAGTTGGAAGGCATTTCAACCAGCCCATTGCCTGGCCCATCTTGCTACATTTGTGGTGCTACTACCCACTTCACTTTTGGGTGCCCGGGCGCGCTTTACTGTAGATACTGCACCTTTATGGGCCACACCCCCAACTGTTGTGATGACCACAAGGCGGCTCGCTTCTACTGGAGGCCCAAGCTTGAGCTGGCCCAACAGGATGTTATCTCCGCTGGCTCACATGACAAAAGTGACATCTCTCGACAGGTTTCAACTGAGGGGTTGGCAAGTAATCGCATTTTCTGGATTTTCCCTTCTGCTAAGGATCACAAAACCACTTTGGAAACAAATGTGAATCCACACAATTATCGACAAACTGCATTGATCAGGAATTCTACTTTGGGCAAGAATAATTCCCATGCTAATCATAATCAGCCACAGAATCATTCTTCTGATCTACCCTCACCATTTACCGCACCTAGCAAACTGGACTGGAATTCACAGCGGTCGAGTGGGACCCTACGATGTCACAACTGCGGGCGCGATGGACACGTGGCTTCATCCTGCTTCATCAACAGAGGAAAAAAGGGGTGGCGCTGGGTCCCCAAGTCTCTCCCAAGGGCCGCCGCTCCACATTCTACCTCGACCTCCACACCGTCCTCTGCTTCGTTGCAGAGCACCACCACAACCATGGCTAACTTTCCAATCAATGTCATCCCCTACCTCCCGCCGGGCATGACCGTCGAGCTCGGGCCGCCTGACCGTAGGGTGCGTGACGACATGGTGGTTGGTCCAATCCCTCTGCTGCGCCACGACTTCCTCGCCATTGCTGAAGCAAACAGGGACATCCCCTTTCACCGCAAGGCAGCTCTCCGCCACATCATTGAAGGTTTGCTTCATGAATCCGAGTTTTTTCCGACTGAAGTAGGCGACCACCCTCTTGGTGTTGGTATCTTTGGTTTTACCAACACGCTCATTAGGGATGCAGTAGTTGGTACCACCTTTTAGCTCGATGAGGAGGAGTTTGATGAGCCGGTAGTGATATCCTTTGTTCCTCATGATGCTGCTCTGAACATGCGTCTGACTTCTTTCGGGCCGGAGATCTGGTTGCTGTACATTGGTTTTCCGTATGATTATCAGACTCAACACTATATGCATAAATCTGTCGATAAGTTTGGTCAGTTGGTTGAATGGCATAACCCGAGAGGGGACCGTCGATTCGTGCTTCTGAAAGTCAGGGTGATACATCTTCGATTCGTTCCTAAGAGTATGGTGCTGCGCCAGCTTGGAGGCGCTCGCCAGAGCTGGACTGTGGCCGTCACTATGTTAAGGAGCAGTGACTGGAATGCGCACATCCCAGATGTCCCGTAGGCCACTGAGGATCCTCCTCCTGAAGATGGAATTCCACACCCACTTCACAATTGGATCGCTCAGAATGTGCCCGCCAATGCCAATGCTCAGCCAGGAAATGGCAATGCAGAACAGGTGGTAGATGATGAAGTGCAGTTTCAACCTAATTGGGGAGTCTGGCCCCCATCCCCACCACATACACCTCCCGCAATGTTCAACTTCCAGGCCTGGCTAGTTGGAGAAGGTTTGCAGGTGCACCATGGCATTCATCATCTCAATAACCTGCAAGATAGTCCGGCTGCTGCTTGGAACGACTCAATCTCTGTTTTTAGCAGCTCGGACTCCAGTGCTACTCTCTCTGATGGTTTCGCCATCGTCCCTTTAAACATCTTCAACCAACTGCTTTCTGTTAATGGATCGGCCTTGGGTGTTTTGTCTGTCGACACAGCTCAGTCCAGTGATTCTGTCCAGGGCCCGATCACGGCTCCACCTGAGGTAAACAATATTGAACTGACCCTGACTATATCCAATGCTGGTATGCAGTTCTCCATGCTTTCAGATCATGACAGCTATGCCTCGCTCCTGCTGAATGAGTGTGTGCCTATGCTAAGGCTCAACACCTACCTCACTGCTGCTATCCGTCCTATCATTGCTGCTTTTGGCCCTTGGAGTTCAGGTATTGGTTTTCGGGATAGTTCAGTGCAATTCTCGGTCAATGTTGAGGAGACAAATGGGCATTTCTCTGTTCGGTCAGCATCTAAAACTGTCAAACACTCTGCTGACTCTGCCTCTCGTACTATCCTCATTCCTGGTCACACCTCATGGGCTCTACACCAGGGAGATGATGCGCCTGTTACTCTTGAGGAATCTGCCATTCTCCCCCGGGCTGCTACTTCCAAGGTTGTCATTACTGAGATTGATGCTGGCCTCGATCAGGATGTGCCGTTAGATGTGACCATTCCTACTAACACTAATGCTTTGAGCCTAACTGCTCCGGATGATGCAGTGCTTCCTCAGCTTCCCAATGCTACCACTGAAGCATCAACTGAAGCCACCAAGACTTTGATTTCTCCTCATGCGGTGGATCTGGGTGCAGGCACTTCAGTAGTCAGGAAAGGCAAAGCCAAAGCTCCAGCATCTGTGCTGGAGGTGCGTCGCAGCAATAGATCCAACAAATATGATGGGTTTAAGGTACCCTCTGTCTCTGACACTAAGCCAAAACCCTCCAAAGATAAACCCCGAGTTGTACCCTCTGCTACTGATACTCCTATGGAGGTTGTTGATCACACAGTCAATCAGGGGGACTACATCCCGCCGCCTACTCCAATTTAGGTTCTGCAGCACATTGGAATTAGAAAGTGCGCCATCCTGCCAGCCGAGGTCTCTGAAGAAGCTCTCATGGCGGATTCTGCGGACGGCCCGCCCTAGGCTTGAAGTATCTGAAAGTGCCTGCTGACAGGCTTACCTATTTTGCTTTATCCTTTCATGTCTTCTTTGTTGAACTGGAACATCCTATGCTGGAATGTACGTGGCTTAAACTCTGAACCTAAACTTTTAGCGCTATCTAATGCTATCGCTTCTAGTGGTTGTGCTATCATTTGTCTGCAAGAAACAAAAAAACCCACCATTGATAATATGTTCATTAAATCTTGCTGCCCGAAGAGATTTGACAAATTTGCTTACATACCCTCTGGAATAGTGCCATCTTTACTGGCTCTGTGATTATGGAAGAAGATTTTGCGTTGGCCATTAAGTTTCGTTCCACATAGTCTTCCCAGGAATGGATGCTGGTGAATATTTATGGCCCATGCCAAGGGGATTCTAGAGTGACTTATACAAATTGGCTCCGACATCTTTATATTCCATCTAATGATGATTGGCTTTTATTGGGAGACTTTAATTACATACGTGGCCCTGACAACAGGAACAAGCCTGGAGGTAATCCAAATGACATGATCACTTTCAACGACATCATTCGATCGAATCAGCTAATTGAACTGCCAATCAAGGGCAGGGCCTACACATGGAGCAATATGCAGATTGATCCACTGCTCGAACAGTTAGACTGGTACCTCACTTCCAACAATTGGACATCTTCATACCCCAACACACTAGTGGTGCCCTTGGGAAAACCAGTTTCTGATCATATCCCGTGTGTGGTGAAAATTGAAACATCCATTCCACGCAGTAAAATTTTTAGGTTCGAATCTTATTGGACTGAACATCCTGGTTTCTTTGAGTTGGTCCAATCGGTCTGGTCAAGAACCTTCAAGCATACCTCCAATGCAGCCACTTTGCTAGCCAGAAAATTCAAAGCACTCAGATATGAGTTGAAGCGGTGGAGTAAAAGAATCTCTAAACTAACAGTGGCGATCGACAATTCTAATCTTGCATTAGCCAATCTTGATGCTCTTGAAAACATTAGAGCCCTCTCCACGCCAGAGCAGAACTTCAGGACAATCCTGAAAAGGCACCTCCTTCGGTTGTTGGGCTATCAACGACAATACTGGCAAAAAAGATGCACTATCCGTTGGATCAAATTTGGAGACGAAGACCCTAAATTTCTGAAAGCTCTGGCATCGGAGAGATACAGACGAAACACAATACCAACACTCAAACTCTCAGATGGATCGGTCGTAGATGATCACGTGGGTAAAGAGGTAATCATTTATCATACAATTACAGAGCGGTTGGGGAAATCAGGCGAATTCCAAATGAAATTCAACCTCCCTGACATCATCAAAAAAGTTGAGGGACTGGAGACACTTACTGTTCCCTTCACCAAGCAGGAGATAGATGTGATTGTTAACGAAATGCCGACCGACCGAGCTCCAGGACTAGATGGTTTCTCTGGTATCTTTATCAAAAAATGCTGGCATATTATTAAGAACGACTTCTATGATCTATGCAACCAGTTCTATGAGGGGACCCTAAATCTAGAAAGCATCAGTGAGGGGTTTATTACACTCATTCCTAAGGTTCGCTCCCCAGAGAATGTCTCTGATTTTAGACCAATCACTTTGTTGAATTGTTGTCTTAAGATTCTCACAAAACTTCTTGCCAACCGACTACAAAAGCTCATTCTTAAAATCATTCATCGAAACCAATATGGATTCCTAAAAGGCCGATCACTACAGGACTGTCTCACCTGGGCGTTCGAATATATCCATCAGTGTCAAGCCTCCAAGGAAAAGATCATCCTCCTAAAACTGGATTTCGCAAAGGCCTTTGATACGATCGAACATGATGTTATGCTTATGATTATGCAGCATATGGGATTTGATGACAGATGGCTCAATTGGGTAAAATGCATTTTCTCCTCTGGCAAGTTAGCGGTGCTTCTAAATGGGGTCCCGGGTCGTCAATTCAACTGTAAATGTGGTGTTCGACAGGGTGACCCCTTCTCTCCATTGATTTTTGTATTGGCGGCTGACCTCTTACAGGCCGCAATGAATGACGCTTTCAGACATGGCCGAATCTAGCTACCGTTCCCCAGAGAGAACCAACACGACTACCCTGTGATACAATACACGGACGACACGCTCATTCTTCTTCCTGCATGCCCGGTCCAAGCCCTCACAATCAAAAACATTTTCACTAACTACGCTGACTCCATTGGGCTCAAGATAAACTTCCACAAGTCCACACTTATCCCAATCAACTATGAGGCTGCCTGCTACAATGAGCTCTCCAATATCTTTGGATGTAATGTTGGTTCCATGCCCTTCACTTACCTAGGGTTACCTCTCGGGACAACCAAGCCCTCAGTTCAAGATTTAATGCCGCTTGTTTGTACAATGGAACGTCGGATGTCAAGCACTCTGGCCTTGATGTCGTATGGAGCCAGGCTATCTCTACTCAATACCATGATCACTTCACTAGTCATCTTTGCTTTGTGCACTCTCAGACTGCCACCAAAGATAATTGAACTGCTTGATAAACTGCGAAGGAAGTGTCTATGGATAAAGAAGACAGAACACGGGGACAAATGCAATTCCCTTGCGGCCTGGAGTATGGTGTGTAGACCAAAACAGTGTGGAGGCCTTGGTATAATCAACCTACGCGTACAAAGCGATGCCCTCCTTCTCAAATATCTGCATAAATTCTACAACAAGCACGATGTACCTTGGGTGGAGCTTGTGTGGTCCACATACTATACAAACAAAATCCCCCATGCCATGGAACCATGCGGATCATTCTGGTGGAGAGATGTTCTCAAGCTCACCCCGATTTACAGAGGGATTTCTAAAGCCATTGTGCATGATGGAGCTACAGTGCTCATGTGGAAAGACCTGTGGCTCGACGCCGCTCTCGATGAAAAGTACCAGCGCGCCTTCTCCTTTGCAAAAAATGAAGATATTTCGGTTAAGGATTTCCTGGGATCCACATCTCTGCATGAAACGTTTCACCTCCCACTATCAGTCCAAGCAATGCAAGAAATCCGTGATCTTCAGCAAGAGGTGAGGCATGTTGGCAACGCTACTGATCCGACCCCCCACGATAACTGGAGTTACTGTTGGGGCTCAGTGGATTTTAAGGCGATCAAATACTACAAATTCTATTTTCGAGAGGTGCATGCACATCAATCATACAATTGGCTCTGGGCGGCCAGGTCAACGCTCAAAATTAAGGTCTTTGGGTGGCTTCTTCTCTCTGACCGCTTAAACACAGTAACATGCTAAAGAGGAGACACTACAATATTGGAGACGATTACAACTACCTTCTTTGTGATCAGCAAATTGAAGAGACTGTCGAACACATGATCTTCCAGTGCCCCTTTAGCCAACGATGTTTGTCCATTCTAGGGATAACTTGGCAGCAAACTGGTTCAAGGCTTCGGTGGATCAGCATGGCAGCTCATGATTGGAGCAGTCCCATGTTCATGGATGTTTTCCTTCAGGCGGCTTGGAGCATTTGGAAAGAGAGGAATAACAAACATTTCAGAAGCATCCGACCAACTATTCTATCATGGCTCCAACGTTTCAAACATGACTTTGCCCTGCTCCAACATAGAACCAGAGAAGATGTGAGAGACTTTATTCTCTCTTTTGTAATTAGCTTAGAACCCCCTTGATTGCCCCCCCCCATATAAAGTAGTAGTAGCCCTAGCCTCCACAGGTGGAGGTAAGGCGCCAGGTAAAAACGCCATGTACATTGTACCCTGCTTTTGAGTAATACAAACACAGTGGGAGCCTCTCCCACTGTCCAATTCCTCAAAAAAAAAACTTCATCTCGTCGATTTGTGTTGCAAACTTTAATTTTCTTTCTAGACTTGATGTGTCTGGAATATTCTGACACCAACCAGATCTGAATCTCAGGCAGATATGATGGTTGGAAACATTTTTCCAAGAATTACAATATTGGTCTGTCTATAACCTGGTAAAGTGGATGTATTGGCAAACACACCCAGCTAGAAGACCTATGATTGTAGTATCTTGATTGAAGAAGTTGGCCACCTCCCCATAAGGACTTCATAGGATTTACTCCCTAATCGTTCCTTATGGATTCTTGTGCGCCCGAAGTCCGACCTTTTACTTGATGGTCTAGTTACCAAACCATTTCAATGAATGGGTTACGATAGCACATCAAGGAGAACATTAGAAGCGGAGTGATAAATGTCTCTTGGTCGATTATCCAGATCTTGCGACCTTGGCATTGCTAAGGTGAAATCTGAGAAGGTGTTATCTTCCTTTTCATCTGCATCCTGCATCGTTATTCATCATGGTAGTATGTAGTTGTATTAACATTCTTTTCATAGATGTTGGTAGAACTATGATGATTATGGAATTGCTCAAGTTCTTGAAAGCACACTCAGTCACTAGGCTATATCCTCGATATCAATTGGAATGTGCCTTCCGTTTGCCGAGTTGTTCTATAACCATAGTTCCATTCCAAAACTGAGTATGCCATTTCTTCGAATTCCACAAAATGATCGTTTGTGACTTGCCATTAGCCTGGTATAAAGAGTTTCAATGATCTCTGAATCAAAGGTAATTCTTTTTGCCACTTAAGGGGATATTTCTACGAGCCACCTTCCCTAAGGTGCCCTGTTATGGTATCATGGCAACCCAACTCCTCGCTACGTCAACAACGGTTCACCACCTTCTTAAGTGTGGAATTGTTGCCTACCTACTGAACCTTCGTCATCTGTCTTACACCATCATTCTAGTTTAATACTCCGTGTCTCAGCTTGAGAGATGTTTCCATGTCTCAATCCATGAGTTGATCCTAAGTTGTTCGATCTTCCAGGAGATCGATCCTTCTAGAGTTTTCCCTTTCTTCTTGTCATCATGTTGAATGAATATCTCGAAAGCAAAGACGTCAAGATCGATTTGAAGCAATGAGTCAACATCTTCAAGAAGGGCAAATGGATCATGAAGATTGTGATAGTTTTGTGACCCCCCTTTCCTCTTACCTCACGTCTTGAATCTCGGGGCGAGATTCTTGTTTAGTGGGGGCGAGTTGTCACATCCCTGGTCCTGGCATGCAGTAGGCTAGCCCTTCATGTGTGCATCATGTTTAACTTTTCAAATGAACTTGAAATGGGGGATGTTCAAACCCTAGCATTTAAAAAAAGGAATCCACCAGGTTCAACTAAAATATTTTTCAGTGAACCCAGATGGCCTTCAAAAATGTTCATCATTTTTGGAAAATGCTGGAAACAGCAACCAGAGGTGATGCACATTTTTGCATGACATTTTGGATTCTTGAATTAACACATATTGTATTTTGAATTGGAGCAAATAAATATTATAAATACTTTATTGCTCCAATAATTCTGATTTTTGTTGAGGGGCTTTGGAATAATCTTTTTAGTCCCTGCAAAATTTATCAGAAGCAACAAAACTAGTTTGGTTCAAAAACCAAATTAAAACAAATGTCAGAAATAGAAAACAGAAACAAAATAGAGTAAGGAGAAACTCACCTGGCCTCACCCACCAAAGCCCACCTGGCCGGCCCAGTTGGCCAGCCCAGCCCACTGGCCTCCTCCCTGTCGTCTTCCTCCCCTGCCAAGAGGACGAAGGCGCGTGCTCGCCGCACACGTCCACGCGCGAGCCACCTCCTGCTTCGCCGTGTAGCGCTCTCCGTCAACCCAATCCCGTGCCTGGAGACGCCTCGAAGCCCCTCTCTCCTCTCCCTCGCTCGCTGCACTCTCTCCCCCTCCTCTGCCCCTTTTCTAGCAGCCGCCCGAGAGCCACCCAGCTCGCCGCTGCCACCCGCGTGACCACCGTACCTCCCTTGCCCTCTCTTTGTGCCAAGAAGCTCCGCCGTTTCGTCCTCGACGTCCCCACCGACACACGCGTCGCTGGACGCCCCGAACGCCCGCACCGCCGTCTTCTTCAACCTCGGGTTGACCGAGATCGCCGTCGTCCGTACGTCGCCGTCAGGCCGCCCCCGAGCTTGCCGTCTCCTTCATTCGAACCGCCGTGAGCCCCTGCCTCTTTTCCCCTCTCTCCCGTGCTCTTTTCCTTGCCATAGCCGGCGCTTCGCCGACGATCGAATCACGTCGCCGCCTCTTCACGCCGCCGTTGTGTCCATGGCCACGCGGGCTCGAAACCGAGCGCGTTGCCGCGTTTGCCACACTCCCAGGAGCTCGCAGCACCCCTCTGCGCCCCTGCTGTGCCTCATAGCGCTGAACCCGAGCACGCCCGAGCTCCGGCCGCCGCCGCCGAGCTCGATGCCATCGTCTCCAGCCGCCCTACCTGCTGTTGCTTGCTGCAATGGGCGTGGGTGAGCTCCAGCTCTCCGTAGCCGCTCTCCGCCGTCGATTTGGATGCCGGAGGAGCGAGCCCGAGTCCTCCGCCGCGCCTGTTGCCACCGGCGATGAACCGCCGGCTGGTTACGCCCTGTTGACCACGGATTTGACCTCCCCTTGGTCAATGACAGGTGGGGCCAACCCCTTGTTAATTATTTTAGTTAACTCTAACTTAATTAGCCACTGTTTCGCCGACATGTGGGCCCAAATGTTTAATTAACCGCCTAATTAATTAATTAGGTTAATTAAGCTCTGTTAAATCGCCCTGCAGCTGACACACGGGTCCCACGCGACAGGTTTGACTCTGGTCAACCCTGTTGCCTTGCTGACATCACACAGGCGTCATGCTGACGCAGTAAAGTAATTCTGGAGTTAAATTAAATCAGGAAATGATTTATAAATTTCAGAAAATACCCCAAACTTCTAAAATTCATATAAATTCAACCGTAACTCCAAATGAAATAATTTATATATAAGAAATGATCAGAAAAATCCAATCTATCCATTTGTACCATTATCATGCATGTTTGATCAACCTAAGGTTGCTGTATATGGAAATTTGCATAATTAGCATTTAAATAAGCACATATGGAGTTTGAATTTGAACCCTTGGTTCAAACCAACTTCATTTAATCTGTTCTAAGTTGCATTAGACAAAACACACGCATTTTGCCATGTCACGATCATGCATCATATTGTGCATTACATTGATTGTGCTTCTTCTTTGTTTGTCGGTGCTTGTCCCCTCTCAGTAAGATGTGTACCGACGATGTGATCAATGACACCAATGAAGAATTATACTATCTTCAGAAGTGCCAGGCAAGCAAAACCCCCTTGTTCATTCCGATACAATCCCACTCTCTCGCTCCTGCTCTCTTTTACTGCATTAGGACAACAATGATTCAACTATTACATGCTGCGGTAGTTGAACCCCTTTCCTCTGCATGACCTGTCATTGCCACAGTAAATAGATGAAACCCACTAACATGAGTAGGAGTTGTTTGAGCCCTGATGTGCCTACTCATTCATGCTTGTTTGTCATGCCTGCTATTGCTTAGAGTTGTGTCAGGTCTGATTCATCGGGGATGAATTGGAGGTGTGTGAACATGTCCTACTATTGAGAGCTAAGTGTGTGAACACGATTTGGTAAAGGTAGCGGTGAGAGGCCATGTAGGAGTACATGGTGGGTTGTCTCATTGAAGCCATCCCTAGGAACTGAGTTCTGTGTTTGTGATCCATGAACAGTTACTACCACACATTGGGCTCCGGGCACTCCAAGCTCTCTCGACTTATTAATCAACTTGATCTCTGTCCAGGAGTTGCAACTAGTTTCTGGTGTTTGTAGGTAGTGTTAGTAGTCTACCAAGTGGCACCCGGTACAGGTGGGCTTGGGACAGACTAGGCACAGTGGCACGGTGTACCAAGTGGCACCCGGATGGTGGGCTTGGGAACCCTGCTCACATCGTTTGGGGCCGTGAGCGACACCCCGGCCGGATCTCCTTGCGGATGGAACCCGAATAGGCGATAAACCTGGACGAGAGACTTGTGTGGTTAGTCAGGTCGTGGCCGACTCCCTCGCCAGGCTTCCGCTTGAAGGTTGCCGAGATACACGAGGTGTACATGGCGGTAAGTGGCGAGAGCGTGTGTGAAGAAGTACACCCCTGCAGGGTTAATATGATCTATTCGAATAGCCGTGTCCGCGGAAAAGGACTTCTGGGTTGCCTGTACATTTCATAGACAAGTGAAAGTGGATACTCTAAAATACACAAGATAAGCGTTCTTGTAGGGAGACGGGAGCGGATCCATAGTGGTGTATTGATATGGTGAATATGTGGACTAGTGTGCGCTACCTCAAAAGAGTTACATGCAGTTGTAGTTCAGGATAGCCACCGAGTCAAAGCTGGCTTGCTGCAGTTAAACTCCACCACCCCCCTTGTTGATAATGATGCATATGTAGATAGTTCTGATGTAAGTCTTGTTGGGTACATTTGTACTCACGTTTGCCTATTTTATGTTTTGCAGAGAGACTTCAGTCTCACTAGTAGTTCCACGTGGACTTCGACATTTAGCTTGTTACCTCAGCTACGATCTTGTGCCCTCGGCAGGATCTGGTAGATAGTCAGGCTTTCTAGCCTTTTTCATTTATAGTTGTCTGTACCCAGACATGTTGAGCTTCTGCTTGTGCTTTGACTTGTATGCTCTGAGTGTTGGGCCTTGAGACCCACGTTTGTAATATCTCGCTCCTCGGAGCCTATTGAATAAAATACTTGAGTTGTAGAGTCATGTTGTGATGCCATGTTGTATTTGCACATATCGAGCATATTGTGTGTATGTTATTGAAATGCTTGGTATGTGTGGGATCTGACTATCTAGTTGTTTATCCTTAGTAGCCTCTCTTACCGGGAAATGTCTCCTAGTGCTTCCACTAAGCCATGGTAGCTTGCTACTGCTCCGGAACACTTAGGCTGGCCGACATGTGTCCTTCTTCGTTCCTGTGTCTATCCCTTCGGGGAAATGTCACGCGATGAATACCGGAGTCCTGTTAGCCCGCTACAGCCCGGTTCACCGGAGTCCTGCTAGCCCAGTGCTACAGCCTGGATTCACTCACTGATGACCGACACGTTCGATGCTGGGTCATGGATGCCTGTCCCTGTAAGTTTGTGCCACTTTGGGTTTACGACTAGCCATGTCAGCCCGGGCTCCTTATCATATGGATGCTAGCAACACTATCATATACGTGTGCCAAAAGGCGCAAACGGTCCCGGGCAAAGGTAAGGCGACACCCGTGGGGATACCGTGCGTGAGGCCACAAAGTGATATGAGGTGTTACATGCTAGATCGATATGGCATTGAGTCGGGGTCCTGACACTCCTTCTGCTTATTGAGGTGCTTACTGAGCTGATCGGGCATGCCGTCGAGGGATAATGACTCCAGCGCCACCGGCTCGGCATGCTCGCCTCCGCGGCTAGGGCGCTCCTGGGAGCCATCGCCTGCCCGTGTGGGATCTTTCGAGGTCTCTACGTGGCGGTGAGCCCTCTCTTCTTTTCCACAGTCTTGGTTGCTGCTCCCTTGTTACGAGTAGTTCTTGACCTAGAGCTCTGCTCACCGTCCATGGCAAGGACGGACGAAGAAGAAGCACTTATGAGGAGGAAAGGTAGAGTAATTTTCGGTTAGGTAGTTCCCCATTTTATAACCTAAGTACTTGCACTAGTAATAATATTTGCATAGTGGGAACACGTTCAGGTTTGGTACGTACTAGTAGGTGTGAGCAGGCTTTCGAATGGGATGGGAACAAGGTAAATATTAATTGATTGTTTTTGTTTCGAGGCCCGAAACGGCTCCCGATGAGTTTAGTGGAACATAAATTTCAAGTAGACTACACAGCTCAAATGCATAAATATTATGTTACTGCCAAAAATTGGCACAAAAGACGACTGAGACCACTGGAAGTACTACTAGCAACCCATGATTTAACTACTCACAGCGCTGTATTAATTGACCATCCATGAAGTGAACGACTTTACACGCGTCAAATTATCATATGGGGTGGATCTTGGTACAAAATTGCGTCTGCCCGTGTACCCGCGTGTGCGTGCGGGGGAATGAGTGTGTGAGTGGTGCACAAGCACATCTTCGCTTCATGCATGTATCAACAATATGGCTCAGGGAGGACGAGTACATTCTTCTGGAACCAACAGCACATCACTGTGATCAATCCACACAAGGAGGTCCCGACAATGCCTCCACACGTGCCACGTGGCTTCATGAACTGTAAGAGAGACACTTTGTAGTGTGCCATTGGAATTCTAATTTACGTGTTTTGCACATACTCGAAGTACTAGTAAGGTACACGTGCATTGCACGCATCAGATTTTGCAACAAAATTATGAATAAATACCACACTATAGCATGTAAGCTCTGAGTCATATATGCCTAATGTAGACCTTCATTTAATTCTTATAGTTCATCTCATTCAAAATCAATTAGTTTTTATAAAAAAGCTAGGGCCTCTTGGACTCGTAGGATTCCAAAAGGCAGGAATAGGAAAAACATGGGATTATAGTGGAATGTCGTCTTGAATCCTATAGGATTGTATGAGTGTTTGATTATGCATAGAAAAAACATAGAATTCTTTCAAAGAGGTTTGAGTGGACGGGATGTTTCCTATGAAATCTATTACAAATGAATCATATGGAAAAATTCCTATGGTTTACAATCCTACGAATCAAACAACCAAGATAGGAAAAATTCCTAAGGATTAGAATCCTCCAAAATTCCTTTGAGAATCCTTTGAATCAAAGAAGCCCTTAATCTATTTTATGATTCATGGAATTGTGCGTTGTAAAGAATAATGGAAAAACAAATAATGGCAATTCAACTAGAAAAAAGTTTGGGCAGTTATGATACGGAAGATTCTAGAACAAAAGAGAACCACTATTGTTTTGAGGTTTGTGCATTATGCTTAAGTTCAACCATGGAGTCTGATAGATTGTACATGTGGCAAAATCCGGTGGCGGCCTAGAAGATGGTGCGAGGGGACGAGTGGAGGGAGACTATGAAGGAGTGCACAAGTGCGATATTAATATTTAGAGCGAGGGGCGAGAACGTGTGCTGTTGCGCGCAGTGGCGGAGCCATGAAAAATAAATGAGCTAAGGGGCCAAGCATTGCTAATCCTTTACGAGAGGATCAATTCATGAACTTAATCCATTTTTAGCAGCAATTGTCTAATGGTCACAATCATATTAGCCGTGATATATAGTGATGTTAGGGGGGGGCAGGGCCCTTGCTGCCCCCTGTCTTCGCAATTGTGCGCGCGTCTGAGAGATGAAGCGGAAGGCATGGATGATGAGAGGGGGACGTTGGATATATAATTAATGTGGGTGTATTAGCTATATATGTTAATCCTATATAGAGAGGTATAGATTGATCGATGTGGACGTGGGAAAGAGGGTGAGACCTCACTGGATATATCGATTGATCGGTTTGTGTGAAACTATGAAAGACCTAGCTATATACAGACATACATAGAGGAACATCGATCGTTGCGCATGCACGCGTGAGAGATAAAGAATGCCCGATAAGATGGAGACGGGGATGTGTGTGTGTGTGTGTGTGCCTTCATGGGAGACCGACCTGAAGAAAAAGATTGCATGTGTGCGACGGATAATGCCGACTGGTAGTGTGTGTGCACGCATGCATGAGAGAAAGTTAGTCATACAATTATAAAGAGAAGATGACTGTGTGGGGTGTAAAAGACTAGGTGAGGTCATAATCAATGTAAAGTCGAACTCAAATATTTGAGTAAGAGATCCTGATGTTTGAAACCCATGCATGCATGAATATAACGGAGATCTGCGCGGTGTGGTTTGGAAAAGGAGCATGTTGTAATGTATACATATTGAACAAGGTCAGACTGATTTGAATTTGAGATACTAATGGAAGACATCATTTGGACACATCGCATCCATGTATGGACACACTATTCTAATTGGAGATGACGGGTGGCTTTCGCATCACATATCTATATCTATACCCCTATATATACACTATTCTAATTCTGCGTTTTTCTATGCACAATCAAACACTCGTACAATCCTGTAGGATTCAAGACGACATTCCACTATAATCCCATGGTTTTCCTATTCCCGCCTTTTGGAAATCCTACGAATCCAAGAGGCCCTAGCTTTTTTACCAAAACTAGTTGATTTCGAATAAGATGAACCATAAGAATTAAACGAAGGTCTACATCGGGCATATATGACTCAAAGCTTACATGATATAGTGTGGATTTATTCATAATTTGGTTGCAAAATCTGATGCATGCAATGCACGTGTACCTTACTAGTACTTCGAGTATGTGCAAAACACATAAATTAGAATTCCAATGGCATGCTACACAGTGTCTCTCTTACAGTTCATGAAGCCACGTGGCACATGTGGAGGCATTTTCACGACCTCCTTGTGTGGATTGATCACAGTGACGTGCTGCTGGTTCCAGAAGAATGTACTCGTCCTCCCTGAGCCATACCGTTGGTACATTCACGAAGCAAAGATGTGCACGCACGCCACGCACGCACTCATTCCCTCGCACACACACACGGGTACACGGGCGGACGCAATTTTGTACCAAGATCCCCCCATGTGATAATTTGACATGTGTAAAGCCGTCCACTTCATTGATGGTCAATTAATACAGTGCATGCAAATTGAGTGGATGTGAGGGCAGAAGAAAGACATTACTACTCCACTGCGCTCATGCGAGTAGTTAAATCATGGGTTGCTAGTAGTACTTCCATTGGTTTCCTTCGTATTTTGTGCCAATTTTTGACAGTAACATAATATTTACACATTTGAGAGTGTAGTCTACTTGAAATTTATGTTCCACTAAACTCATTGGGAGCCGTTTCAGGCCTCGAAAGCAAAACCATCAATTAACCTTTACCTTGTTCCCATCCCATTCAAAAGCCTGCTCACACCTACTAGTATGTACCAAACCCGAACATGTTCCCACTATGTAGGTATTAGTACTAGTGCTAGTACTTAGGTTATAAAAAGGGGAACTACCTAACCGAAAATTACTCTACCTTTCCTCCTCATAAGTGCTTCTTCTTAGTCCGTCCTTGCCATGGCCGATGAGCAGAGCTCTAGGTCGAGAACTACTCGTAACAAGGGAGCAGCAACCAAGGCTACGGAAAAAAAGAGAGGGCTCACCGCCACGCAGAGACCTCGAAAGATCTCTCACGGGCAGGCGATGGCTCCCAGGAGCGCCCTAGCCACGGAGGCGAACATGCCGAGCCGGCGGCGCTGGAGTCGTTATCCCTCAACGGCATGCCCGATCAGCTCAATAAGCACCTCAATAAGCAGAAGGAGTTCATCCAAGGCTTGGTGGAGCTGCTGAAGGAGAGCCTCGACGACATACCCGCTGAGCTCAATAAGCAGGGGGAGTTGACCGCCGGCTTGGTGATGCTGCTGAAGAAGAGCATTGCCTCGGAGATGAAGGCGACCGGCGAAATCCTGCAACTTCAGGAGGACAAGGTGAAGCTCTGCCACGAGCTCGACCTGTTGAAGGAGAAGAACGCCGGCTAGAAGATGCTGCATGAGAATAGTAGCTCCTCGATGAAGAAGCTGCAGGCCCTCGTCATGGAACAGAAGGAGGAGTTGGCGAAGCTCCGCATCGAGCACCCGGCTGCTGTCAAGGTACATAATGCGGCCGTGGAACAGATGATGAAGGCTCGCGTCTAGAAATCCCACGTCATGGACAGAATGAAGAATATGGCGGAGGAGACGCGCAATGAGATGGAGGTCGTGGAGGCGATGAAGAAGCAGTTACGACTCCGCGGCGAATTAGATCATTTGGGTTGATAATCTTCCTTCTTCTTTTGCTCCTGTGTTTCATCTTTTGCTTCGGATGTTTCGCCGCACGTGTCATGTTATCTGCGAGGCATGAATAGAACAATGCTTTTTTTGAGGGAATGAATAGAACAATGCTATCAATGAGATGACTAGCGAATTAGATCATTTTTTATCGCCATATGGCACTGGGCTGCCGTGTTTTGTGCTCCTCCATCGTAGTAGTACTCCAGTGGAAAACTTGAGTATACCACATGGTTCTTTGCTCCTCCTCAGGTCGTCGGCACATTTATACGAGCAATCAAATCACAAGGCCCCACCTTCCAGCAGTAATGAGCCGTCAAATCACAAAGGCTCTCGCCTCTCCTGAACCGCCCAAGCTAGAATGCCCCACCCTATAGACTTTTAAAAAATGTATACTTTTGTACAGTAGTAGTATCGATGGATTGCGCCATGGAGCAAAACTTGAAATTAAAAAAGGTGGTATATAGAGAGAGCGCTCGTCGCCAAATTATGCATATAGTACTATTAAAAAGGCTGGTAACAATAATGGTGTCCAGCACAAGCCACCCCTCAAATAAAACTAAGCATCCTGGAATTAGTAGCTACCAGACCTCAAACAGTCTGATCTCTGTGCATCAGTGTCATCCCTGGATCAGTAATGCTGACATGCACAATACTCGAAGTATTTATAACAGAGTAGCAATCACACACTTATTACATCGAGTGTCTCAAAAGAGAACTTATTACAATAAATATGGATTAAGGCCATCTAATAACGATAACAGCGGAAGGCTTGGAAGATAAGTGAGTCCATCAACTCCAACGGCATCACTGAGTATAGAACAACGACCTAAAGGCTCCTTACTCGTCGTCTGAAAAGTCTGCAACATGAATGTTGCAGCCCAGAAATAGGTTAGCACACGGAATATGCTGGCAATGTAACACATAGAGAGTAATGAAAAAAACAAAGCTATACTACATGCATATATGGCTGGTGGAAAGCTCTATGGTTACAGTTTTTGCATAAAGCCAATTTTTGCCTTGCTGATGATCCGTGAAACCTAGATATTCGAAGTAGCAAGTGGCGCACTCCGGGTACTCTATCGCAAACAAACAAGCATACAATAAGTACTCATCTAATGCACGGGGAATACTCAAATAAGAGATCTAACTAGAAAGTTCAACTTAAGAACTCCGGTTTGCAAAAAGAATCAAATCAAACGAAGCAACGAAAGTCAAACGGCGAAAGAAACAAGCTTCATTTAGTAATCTGGACCTAAGTCAAATTTTATAGTAGCAACAACTTGTTTGAGTTGGTTAAACGGAAAGAGGGTTTCGAGACAAAAATCTAGGCGCTTAAATCGCCTAATTCTGATAAACGAGCGAACAGATGAACTAAAACGAAAAGCAGATCGGAAATCGCGATCAGAAATAATCGCGGAAAATCTGAGAAAAAGAAAAACTGACGATACGGCTAACGAACGAACGTTCGCTGTCTGCGGCTAAACGACGAAAACCGATCGTTAAAACGAATGTACGGACGAACATCCGCTAAATGAACTAAACCAAAAAAAACAGATCTAGGTTTTTTTTTAAAAAACCGTACGAAAAACAGACAAAAAAACCGAACGGTTTTCTCGAGGAAAACCGCCAGCGGCGAGGTGGCGGCTACCTCCGGCGAGGGGGCGGCGAGGTCGGCGGG
>NC_041385.1:529691032-529702655 GCF_002162155.2 Triticum dicoccoides | reverse complement strand
CGGCGTGCGGCGGTTTACGGCGGGGCGGCGCAGCGCGGGATCCGGCGGCGGCGGCGGCTAGCGTTAGGGCGGGCGCGGGGCGGGCTGGTGCTCGGGTGGGCTCAGGGCGGCGCAATATAAAGGCCCGGCCAGGTGGAGTCCTGGCCGAACACGGCCCAAAGTCGGTTTCGTTTTTTTAAAACATTACGCGCAGAAAACCAAATAAAGGAAATACTACACGGATTCCAAAAATCCCGAAATAAATTTTCCCTCACATCTAAAATCAAGTCGGTTCAGAAGAACATTTATTTGGGGCCTAAATGCAATTTTGAAAAACGTGCATTTTTCCTAAATTCAAATAAAACATCAATAAACTCCAAAATAAAATCTTATTTGATTTTATTATTAAATCCTCAGTATTTCTTTATTTAGGGAAAGTCATTTTATTCCCTCTCTCATATTTTTTTTATAGAAATAATTGAAGATAAAATAAATAAAATTAAATGATCCTATTTTCAAAATTTGAGAAAACTCAAATATGAAAAATAACAAAATTTCCAACTCTCTCCGTGGGTCCTTGAGTTGCGTGAATTTTCTAGGATCAAGCCAAAATGCAATAAAATATGATATGCAATGATGATCTATGTATAACATTTCAAATTGAAAATTTGGGATGTTACAAACCTACCCCCCTTAAGATGAATCTCGCCCTCGAGATTCGGGTTGGCTAGAAAATAGGTGAAGGTGGTCCTTCAGTTGATCTTCCTCTCGCTCCCAAGTGGCTTCATCCTCGGTGTGGTGGCTCCACTGAACTTTGAAAAACTTGATAACCTTGATGCGGGTGACACGGCTGGCATACTCGAGAATCTTGACCGGTTTCAACTCGTAGGTCAAAACACTATCCAACTGAATTGCTTCCAGCGGCACTGTATCTCTCAGAGGTATATCAGCCATCTCTGCGTGGCACTTGTTCAACTGGGAAATGTGGAACACATCGTGAACTCCTGAAAAACCTTCGGGCAATTCCAACTTGTAGGCAACTTCTCCCATACGCTCCAGAACTTTGTATGGTCCCACAAAACATGGCACTAACTTTCCATTAACTCCAAAGCGCTTAACTCCCCGAAGTGGAGATACACGAAGATAAACTCTGTCTCCGATTTCATAAACAGTCTGCTTATGTTTGGAATCTGTGTAGCTCTTCTGCCCAGAATGGGCTACCTTGAGCTTATAGCGAATCAACTACACCTTCTGTTCAGACTCCTTAATCAAATCTAGTCCAAACAACTGTCGGTCTCCAACTTCATCCCACGATAATGGGGTTCTGCACCTCCTTCCGTACAAAGCTTCAAAAGGGGCCATCTTTAGCCCGGATTGATAACTGTTGTTGTAGGAGAATTCTGCAGATGGCAAATTATCGTCCCAACTAGATCCATAATCTAGCGCACAAGCTCTCAGCATATCCTCCAAAATCTGATTGACTCTCTCGGTCTGTCCATCTGTCTGCAGGTGAAAGGCTGGACTGAACTCTAGCCTGGTACCCAATGTTTCATGCAACTGATTCCAGAACTTTGAGGTAAACTGGGTTCCTCTATCTGATACAATGCTCCTCGAAACTCCATGCAGACATACAATCCTGGTTATGTAGATCTTTGCCAACTTAGCACTGGTGTAAGTGGTCTTCACTGGGATGAAATGTGCTACCTTCGTCAAACAATCGACTACAACCCAAATCGAGTCATAGCATGAACGAGTCGTAGGCAATCCCGTGTTAAAATCCATGCCTAACTTGTCCCAATTCCATTCGGGTATTGGCAATGGCTGTAACAATCCTGCCAGCTTCTGATGCTTTGCCTTCACTCTTTGACAGACATCACATACTCCTACATATTCCGCAATATCCTTCTTCATTCCGGTCCACCAGAAAGTGTCCTTCAAAAATACATTTTGGTATTTCCTGGGTGAAACAAATATGGCGAATCATGGGCCTCTTGCATAATCAACTTCATGATCTCCGGATCATTGGGCACATAAACACGGTCTTCAAACCATAAGGTATCGTGCTTATCCTCACGAAATCCTTTAGCTTTTCCTTTGTTCATACTAGGACATATGCCCGTGCGTTGCAACGGGAGAAGAAAATGACACGTCCCTAATCACTCAAGAAGTAAGGACGTCATCGTCCCTCTCCTTCCGTCCGGCTCATATTTGTACAGCCTTAGAAGAGATTGCATTGCTTAGACCTGTCTGTTTAAAACTCGGGTTGACTATGTCCCACCTCATGACGACTTGTGGAAGGATCATTAGATCCATTTTTCCACAACCCAGTGAAGGAAAATCTTGGTACCAAAGAAAAATATCTTGAGGAATGAGGAAGGCCACATGTCTCTGCCTAACAAACCAGCAGCAGCAGCTGCCTGAACTGTACTTTCAAATCAAGGCCTAGTTTAATCTCATAGGGCCAAAATAACCAGTCATCTCATGAAACATATAGTCAATTTTATATCAGGGGACATATAGTCAAATTGTTCACTAATGATCCAAGAGTGCAGTTCGAAGGGACTCTCCAATCTACATAAATCATGACCATGATTTCTACATTTCCTAACTAAAACAACATTGTCTAACCATTGGCTTAGGCATACTGACTCTAACACAAATTGCAAACTGCTGAGAATGTAGACCTATCATTGGTTTTTGGTGACCATACAAATTTAGGTGAGTGAATAGATTTCAATCATAGTGATAGCTCGAGCCAAGAACCAAAGAAGTAGTCTCACTAACTATAAACATCCAGCAGTCCAAAGAGGTGTCGGCACCAGAGGAGCAGCACTCAATATCATCATAATAAGGTATATCCCGAGAATATTTAAAATGTACAGTCAGAATCATGAACAAAGATAACACGGCACACACTTAAATGATGGGGGGAAAACATGACAAGTTTCTTACAATGTAAAAAATAAGTTCTCTCTTCACTGGTGCAACCACATTATTGCCAGACTGGGCATAGTCTTGTCGCTTTGCAAGCTAAAAGAACATTTTTTGTTGGTATTACCACATAGAACATAATATAGACAACTAAATCAAGTTAAACAATTGGAATGTTTAATCATGTAATATCATACACCCAAGAAAGTTAAACAATTGGCATGCCAATCTTGAAATGGCACTTATATATTTGATAGAATTCCCCAGTTCACCTGCACCGTGAAAGGACTGGAACCGCATATTAGATGCCATTATCCAATGACGGAAGCTCTCGATGCCATTCTCTAGTGTGTGACTGGTCACATTCTGGATGCTTTGCATCTATGGAAGAAGAAAGTATGTCAACACTCTGCTTTCAGATATTTCAGATTCAGTTTTGTTATCTTTGCAACTTGACGGATCTTTTGGATTAAGTGAGCAAGCCCACTTGTGATTCCATTGATATTTACCTTCTGAAGAAACCATGGGTAACAAACTGAAGTGTGAAGTGTGTTTCCCCTTCTTCAGTAGTCCTCTCATCACCACCTGGCGGCTGTTCCAGTGCACATTGACTAAGGCATATATGCAGTATCCTAATCAGGCGAAATAGTATAAGTTTGTCTTGGATGATTTGGAGTCGATGTTGTTCTTTTTTTTCTCTCCCAGCCGCATGTACCATGTTCACTTACTGTCTCTCAGAACAAGCTATAATAAAGATGTATAATACGTTTCACGCCCTTTTCAACCGGATTTTAGCCAAATGAGATGAGCTTACCTTCTCTAGCTCCTCCACGTGCGTGGTATTCTCCATCTTCGAGCCTCTATCTCTTTGCATGTTGCAGTCAGTTCTACATTAACTTTTGATTTTGCTGACGAGATTAGTTGTCTCTTCCTCCGCTGTCCACACAGCCACGACTGCCTCCAGGAGCGCTTTCGTCGCCTCGTGCCTCATACTCGGCAGTCATCGCTGTCGCAGCGATTGCACTAAGGAACCTCCCCATGCACGTTCCTCATACCAAGCTGCAGCGTATAGTGGGGCCTCCAGGGCACTCGGCCGTCGGGGTGCCCGACCATCTGCAATCTCGGGAAGACACAGAGATATGTGGAGCCGGGAGGCTGGCTTCCTGGATCGACCAAAGGACGCCGGTTGGTGTGCTCCGGCGTCGGCTCGGTGTAGGAACTGAGGAAGGGATCCCGAGTGAGACAACATGGGGATCGCTGGCGTTGGCCTCGACCATTGTTACTACGGACTTGCAGTCCTCCGAGGCTGACATCTCGCGGCTGGGTAGGAACGTATGAGAGGAGGGTGATGGTGCCCACGGCAGCCTGCGGTTCTAACGCTCATGGGAGGCCCGGATGAATCGCATTGACCTCACCCTATGTCTCCTCCGGTGCCTCGTCTGCTGCTTCTTCACCTCCTCATCGGCCGGATGAATCGCACCGTAAGATTGACCTCGCCCTATGTCTCCTCTGGTGCCTCGTCTGCTGCTTCTTCACCTCCTCATCGGCCGGATGAATCGCACCTTAAGATTGACCTCGCCCTATGTCTCCTCCGGTGCCTCATCTGCTGCTTCTTCACCTCCTCATCGGCGGCATATTCATAGGAGGCGTTAGGGAAGGATTAGTCAGATAGAGTCCAGGTCGCGAGGGATGTAGAGTTCGACTCCAACTCCAACTGAGTTTCACATACTAGGGACAAGAAAACCAGGGGTGGGCAAACATGCGTGCGGATTGAGCAACGAAGCGTCAAGCGTCCGCTGATATGGGCTAGCAAACAAAAGAAACTTATGGGCCGGCAGGTTCATTTCGTTTCGTCAACAAAATAGACATATGGGCTGACCGCTACGTTTCTTCTTTTGTTTCCTTCGCACGTACTTCATAAAATAGAGTCCGAACAAAACCAAACAACAACATAGGCGTGAAAATAATAGTGGGACTACCGGACCAAATAAGTGGGACAAAACCAAGAATATCACCTCCCTTTAATAGTAGGTATAGATTCTCCTTTATAGAGACAATCTCCTTGTCAGTCTTCTGGGCTTCTCTGATCTTATCCAATAAGGTAGACTGAATCTCCAATGCTGCAACATAGCCTCTCGGAACTATCTCCAAACGTAGCTCGCGAAGGTCCTCGGCTAACTCCTCCGGTAACTCTCCGGTCAAGAGTG
The DNA here is from genome assembly GCF_002162155.2 of Triticum dicoccoides. Lineage (NCBI taxonomy): Eukaryota > Viridiplantae > Streptophyta > Magnoliopsida > Poales > Poaceae > Triticum > Triticum dicoccoides. The sequence goes on along the minus strand of NC_041385.1, from coordinate 529,697,538 downwards.
TGTTGACATGGCTCTTGCAGCTCAACGCATAGGCTACTACGTTAGCCATTCCGGGGTGATAATGCAATCTCATACCATAATCCTTGATGAGTTCCAACCATCTCCTTTGTCTGAGATTTAATTCCTTCTGTGTGAAAATGTACTTCAAACTCTTCTGATCCGTGTACACCTCTATGGGATTTCAGGTTCCGGGAGACCCTCAAGGTTCGAACACTGGGGTGCACGCGGAGATCACACCTCCAGCCTACTCATGTCTCACTGCCTCGCCAAGATCTAAACTACACGAAGAACAACGTAAGGGACACGGGATTTATACTGGTTCAGGCCACCATTGTGGTGTAACCCTACTCCAGTTTGTGGTGTGTGGATTGCCTCTGGGGCTGACGAGGAACAGTACAAGGGAAGAACAGCCTCGCGAGGGTCTGTTCTTGGCTGGGGCGATGACCTGCTAAGGGGAGTTCACTCGCCTCTCTCTCTCTCTCTCTATCTCTCTCTCTCTATGTCTCTGATGCCGGATCCCATCCCCTACCTTGTGGGCGGCTAGTCTTATTTATAGGCGAAGGCCCCGGGCCTCTTCCCAAATATTGAGCGGGAAGGGCGCCAACAATTGGCCATTTTGAAGGGGAACATCCAGTACACTTATCCTAATTAAAGTTGGTCCTCGCCTGCCAAAGACCCTGACGATGACGTTGGCTTGGGCTCCACGATGACCTTCGCTCTGCCGTCCTGCTAGTCTTGGTCTTGTTGCACCGAAATGGTTTCCTTTGCTTCATACCTTTGCCTGCGCTTGCCCCCTTTGCACCAAAGAGGAAACAAGGACTCTGCGCAGGCCGGCGCCCGCCTGGCCTTGGTCGTCATGGCTTGCATCACGGGCACCTCGTGAGGTACCCCGCCTTGATCTCTCTGCCTCCTCGCGAGCTAGCCTGACGAGGCCGTGCCTGAGGAAGCCTCCTGTCCTTCGCCCCGCGAGGTTTGACCCCTCGCGAGAATCTTGAGCATGTGTTGATGAAGATGGGCCATACTGGGCCTCTCCTTGAGCAACGCCGTAGGCCGCAGGCAGGCAAGTCTGGGTACCCCCGTTTCCAGAACGACGACAGTAGCCCCCGGGCCCAAGACGCGCTTGGACTTGGCTTAGCAGAGAAGCGAAGAGGCAAGTGTGAAGCGCCGTGGGCCCCAATAGCCTGCGGCCTTAGGCACCGCGTGGCGATTGATTGGACGTGGGCGTCCTGGCTCCCCCACGACGCCTCGGTAGCTGCACGAATTGACAAGTCCCTGCATGCAAAACGGGTCATGATTAGCTGTGATCCTGGAGGCCATCGGTTGGCCTCCCTCGGCTATATGTACGGAACGGCGCGAGCCCTTCCAATCCATCTCTTCCCGCTACTCTTTGTCTTCCTCTTCATCCTTGCTCCTCCCTTCGCTAATGGCACCGATCTGTCGGTTTTCTGCCGAAGAGAAGGGGAAGGCCCCCTGAGAGAGTCATGTCCCGCTTCCTCCGAAGAAACGGCTCGTCACTTGCCACAGGGAAGGAGGTGCTTGGCAGGAGGTGTCGACGCCATGGTTCAAGCGGCCGCCGCCGGGATTCCCACTGCCCTTGTACGCCCGGATCGAGGGTCCTGAAGATGCTGGCGCCGAGCGGCATCGCCAAAGGTGCCGTCGCTGCCGGCGGATCACGGCGGTGCACGTCGTTCCTCCAGGAGTTCACGCCGTGGGCTCTTCTCGCGAGCTCGTTCTTCACGCTGCCATGCCTCCTCGGTCCTGGATTCGCCTCCCTCCTTCCTTCGCCTTCGAGATCCCACCAGGGGGCCTATCGAGCTTTGGCTGCAGCATGCTGATTGTAGTACCCCTGCGACAGAAGCGGAGGTCGAGGTCGTCGCTCCGGGCAGTGTCTACCTGACCCGTGGCTGGGGCGAGATCGCCCGAGTCTGCAGGACGGGTGGCGCCCTCGCAATCCACCTCGAGTACGATGGCGCCTCCCTGATGTTCTTCAAGGTCTTCGACGCGGAGGGACGCCGGCTGGAGTGCTGCCCTGAGAAAGGCGGCCGGGGCCCTGCCGTGGCGAGGACTAGGCTCGCCAACCGCTTCCCCAGCAGCTCCTCATGCAGCGGAGGTGTCGAAGGATCCAGCGACTCCACCGAGCTCCTCGCGACCCTGGAGACGAGCGACGACAGCTACGAGCTCCCAAGCTTGCGTCGCTCCCAGAGCAGGGCTGGCTCGTCAGGCCGCCGTCGCCACTGATCTGTATGGGGTTGGCGCCGGTGGCTGACGGCCCACTGTTGATGATGGCGTCTCTTGCGGAGCCACACGTAGTTAGCACTCTTTAGGATTTGCTCCTTTTGTTCCCTGCGAGGAATCGAAGAACACACCCCGCGGGGGTTTGTAAGGTGTCAGTAGTTTCATTTGTTAATATGATCCTTATCATGAAGTGGTGAGGGATGCTCGTCCCGTCTTAGCTTAGTTCCTCCTTTTGAACCTCGTGAGGACTTGACGCTCTGCGCTGACAGGTCCCGGTCCCAAGGCAGGCTTCAGCCGTCGCTGGTATGCCAGGTCGCGATGCCGTGGTCAAGGCCAGGAGGTGAGCGGCCCGGGGTCCAGTAAGAGCCCCTGAGTCGCAAAGCTCAGGAGGTCCCCTTTAGCGTTCAAGCAGCCATCGTTCGGTGAGAAAGGAGTGCGACGTCGCCAAAACGGAACTGCATCAGGTGCGAGGTCGGTGCTGCGACAGCTAGTGTTTCCGGAGGGTGACTTATCTCTGGGGTCAGAAACCGCTCCTTGCCACGGCGCCGGGCCCGCGCGTCGACAGCCGAGGAGTTCCCTGGCGAGGTCCCCACGTGCCTCTTCCCTCTCGCCTTTGCTCCCCCTCGTGCTCTACGTCCTCAGGTCCCAGCCCTCGAGCGGGCTCAGCCGTCGCTAGTATGCCAGGTCGGGATGCCGTGGACAAGGCCACAGGGTGAGGGCTGGAGAGAGCCAGTAAGAGCCCATGAGTCGCGATGCCCAGGTACCCCCTTTAACGTGCAAGCGGTTCGCGTGGACGAGAGCGAAGGAGACGCTGGGGAGGCCTCGCTCGACGCTGCTCCTTGAAGCGATCCTGCGAGTTCATCATGAGAAAAGCGAGGGTTTGCCGTTACAATTGCCGGCCAGCTGCTGGTTGCTCTAGGAAGGTGACGAGGCACTGAAGGCTTGGTGAGGTGGCGCCCTGCGGGGTTGCCGCGGCCAGAGCTCAGCCATCCAGGTTTGTCAACATTGCAGGGACGGACCCATGCGCAAGCGTCGTGCCGTGAGGGAGCAGCTCCATCAGTTGGTGTCAATCGAGCGGGCGATTAAGTCAAGCACGTTAATCATGAAGGAGAAAATCCATTTAGATAGACGCAGAAGAAGACGATCGCCGCTGGGGCGGGCTCGAGCGACTTTGGGGATGATGCAGCCCGAGGGGCGCCCCCGATAAAGTAAGCTGAGAACATGAACTAAAGGGATACATCCCGCAGGGATGGACCCACACGGCCTGGGTATGATGCAGCCCTGGGGGGCGCTCCTAGCTGAAAATGAAACTCGAAGGATGTCACCTGATGATGCTGAAGATGGAGGGATGCTGAAGTAGTGGACGGCATGCGCTGCAGGAGACGATCTTCACGAGCCCCCAGGCCCAGGGGCCTCGGGAGGCTCTGGAGGCACTACTAGGAAAAGGGCTATAGATGGAAATGACACTAATGGCGCACCAGACATGTGGTGCGCCATTAGTATATACTAATGGCGCACCACCTTCTGATGCGCCATTAGTGTTGAAACTACTAATGGCGCACCCTGCCCACGGTGCGCCATTAGTACCAATTTTTTTTTTGAACTAGTGCGCCTGTCCAAACATACTAATGGCGCATCCACTAGTGGTGCGCCATTACTAGTGGTAACTAGTAATGGCGCACCAGCCAGAAGGTGCGCCACTAATGTTATTTTTTTTATTATTGTTTTTATTCCTTTTTTTGCAAAAGTACTAATGGCGCACCACCAGGGGGTGCGCCATTAGTAACCTGGATTACTAATGGCGCATTTGTTGCTGGTGCGCCATTAGTAAGTGGGCAGCAACAAGATATTTTGGACAGCCTCTCCTCCCACACTCACTTTCTCCCCACTTCATTCTCTCCACCGCCTCCTCCTTGTCTCGGGTGCCTCCTCTTTTTCACCTCATTTCCACCATAGATTCATTCAAATTAAGTGGTTAAGTTACCTTGTTTTGCTAGGTAAGTAAGGGGGGAAGCTGTATTTATGTTGTTCTCCCTACAACAATGTGCACATGCACTTTTTATTGCCTAGCTAGATCTATGTATGTTCGTGGTGTTGCATATGTTTGTGGTGTTGCATATGTGTTTGTGTTTGGAGGTGTACCGGTATTTGAAATGCGATAGTTGCCAATATTTTGCCGGAATGTTGATTCATTTCCGTTTCGGCGAGAATTTTGGCATTAAGCATTCTTTTTGGTCCTATTTTTAGGGAAAGTCATGCCAAATTTTTTCTTGGTTCTAAAATATCGTTTTGCTCTACCCCGCAGGCGACCATGGTCCGCACGATGACCGAAGGCATCGTGAATAGGTTTTTGAGGTCCGCGAAGGCCGAGATGCTTCAAAAGAACGAGACGGAGATAAGATGTCCGTGTCGAAGATGCAAGCTGAATAGCCTTATTGCGGACCCGGATTCCGGGCAGGTGCGGGACTACCTGCTCTTGCGTGGTTTCATGGATGGCTATCGGTGGCAAGGTGATGAAGATGACTACGAAGTCGTCCATGGGGGCCGGGCAAGAAATGAGGAAGGGCAGCAAGACAACCACCACGGATCGGGGGGGGGGGCGAGAAGACGAAGAATCCCCAGGAGATGATCACGACGGTGATGTTGTAACAGTCATCATGTAGAAGATGCAGGACATGATGATGATGCCGGCGGAGCAGACGACGCTGGACCATCGATGGGCTGGGTGCAGGACCCTCATATTCAAGAGCTGCTTCTCAAGCAGACGGATAACGCAAGAGCTGCCGCCCGAGAGAAAGCCAAGATGGATCAACTTGAGTTAGACGCGGTTACTCCATTGTATGAAGGATGCAGGCCCGAGGATACCCGCCTGAAAGTAACGCTCATGGCTCTGGAGATGAAGGTAAAACACAAAATGATCGACGCATGCTTCGACGAGAACATGTCATTCTGGCACGAATGTCTTCCCAAGGGGAACAAGTGCCCGACCAGTTTGGAGGAGGTGAAGAAAATCGTGTGTCCTCTGGATTTACTGCACGTGAAATACCATGTGTGCATGAACAATTGCATCATTTATCGGGACGAGCACGCGGAGTCTACCATATGTCCGGTGTGCGGTGTCACTCGATACAAGAAGAGGAAGAAAGCTCCTCGAAAAGTGGTGTGGTACTTTCCGATCACTCCTCGTCTGCAGCGGTATTTCGTGGACCCTAAGGTAGCAAAGCTCCTGCGTTGGCACGCGGATAGGGAGGAGAAGAAGCGAGAAGATGACGCAAATGATCCGGAGATAGATAAAAAAGACAAGATGCTGAGTCACCCTAAGGATGCGAGCCAGTGGCAAGCGTTGAACTTCGAATACCCAGAATTTGGGAACGATCCAAGGAACATCATGCTGGGCGCGAGCACCGATGGAGTCAATCCGTTTGGCAGCCAGAGAAGCGCACATAGCACCTGGCCTGTGTTCGTGTGGATGTACAACCTTCCCCCCTGGTTGTGCATGAAGAGGAAGTACATTCACATGAGTATGCTAATTGAAGGGCCGAAACAACCAGGGAACGACATCAATCTGTATCTGGGGCTGCTAAAAGAGGAGATTGACACGCTGTGGAAAACGCCAGCCAATACGTGGGACGCCGCAGAGAAATAATATTTCCCTATGAGAGCCGCACTGCTCACGACGGTGCACGACTATCTCGGTTACGGATATCTTGCGGGGCAGGTAGTCCACGGATTTTCTAGATGCCTAAGGTGCATGGATGACACAACGTATCGCCAGCTAGATAGAGATCCTGGGTCTTCGAAAACCGTGTTCATGGGACATCGAAGGTGGCTTCGCGATGATGACCCGTGGAGGAAACGCAAGGATCTGTTCGATGGTGAAACCGAACCCCGAAAACGCCTGTGTACGAGGAGCGGCGAGGAAATAGACAAGCTGTTGAAAAATTGGAAAGACTGCCCACTGCCGGGAAAGAAGCAAAAGGCGCCAGAGCCGCTGCTGAAGGTATGGAAAACGAGGTCTGTTTTCTGGGACTTGCCGTACTGGAAGATCCACGGTGTGCCTCACAACCTTGATGTCATGCATATCACGAAGAACGTGTGCGAGAGTCTGCTTGGTACCCTGCTCAACATGCCAGAGAGGACCAAAGATGGGCCGAAAGCAAGGGCAGACTTGAAATCAATGGGCATCAGGCAGGAGCTTCATGCTATGATGATGATGATGATGATGATGAGGCGAAGCAGGACACAGAAAGTCGTCGCAAAGGCAAAAAGGC
>NC_041385.1:529689143-529690883 GCF_002162155.2 Triticum dicoccoides | reverse complement strand
GGAGATCGAGCAGTTTTTCACCTGCCTCCTAGGAGTAAAACTTCCTTACGGTTACGCGGGGAAGATAAGCAGATACCTAGACCCAGCAAAGCAGAAGTTCAGCGGGATGAAGTCTCACGACTGTCACGTGCTGATGACGCAGATACTTCCAGTTGCAATCCGTGGGATCATGGACGCGCACGTCCATGAAACGATATTTGGCCTATGCAACTTCTTCGACGTCATCTCTCGGAAGTCGATTGGCGTGAGGCAACTCAGAAGGCTACAGGAAGAGATCGTGGTGATACTATGCGAGCTTGAGATGTACTTCCCGCCCGCATTCTTCGACGTTATGGTGCATCTGCTGGTCCATATAGTGGAGGATATCATCCAACTCGGGCCGACGTTCCTGCACAGCATGATGCCGTTCGAAAGGATGAATGGTGTCATCAAAGGATACGTTCGCAACATGTCACGTCCAGAGGGAAGCATAGCCAGGGGCTTTCTGACCGAAGAGTGCATCTCCTACTGCACGAATTATCTAGGCATCGAGAACCCCGTTGGTCTGCCCGTCAATAGGCACCTCGGCAGGCTCGCTGGATGGTGTCACCGTGAGGGTCGCCGCGAAATGCATGTCGACTTCGAGGGTCGACTCGCCGACTTTGAAAGAGCAAACCTAGTCGCGCTACAACACATAGACGTGGTCGATCCTTGGGTGGTAGAGCACAAAACCTTTATTAAGAAGACGTACAATGACCGAGGCCAACAGAGGACGGACGGAGATATACTCAAAGAGCACAACTCATGTTTCACGCGTTGGTTCAAGCAGAAGCTTCTGTTGTACCCTTTACATGAGGATTCTTCCGCGGAAGAACAACTCATATTCACCTTGTCACAGGGCGCCGAGCACAACCTGATGACCTATGAGGCGTACGATATCAATGGCTACACATTCTACACCGAGGCCAAGGACATGAAGAGCGATGGTTATCAGAACTCTGGGGTAATGATGGAATCCTACACCGGTAACGACAAGGACAGATACTACGGAAGGATCGAGGAGATCTGGGAGCTGAGCTACGCTAGAGAGAAGGTCCCGATGTTCCGTGTCAGATGGGCCAAGAGCGTCCTAAAAGAAGACCGGTATTTCACCACCATGGTTATACCCGAAGCCAAATCCAAGACCGCGGGCGCAAACGTCACCGCGAAAAATGAGCCATGGGTACTGGCTTCCCAAGTGGACCAATGCTTCTTCATTACCGACCCATCAAAGACCAGTCGTGTTGTCGTGAGGAGAGGCAAAAGGAAGATCATCGGAATGGATGGAGTAGCCAATGAGCAAGACTTCAACAAGTACGGCGACCCGAGGATCGAACATGACGACGATGATGAAGTAGCAGCATACACCACAAGAAGAAGCAGGACCACCCTACCTAAAGGACTTCCGTTCCATAGAAGAACTCCAATTGCGAAAAAGAAGGGCAAGAAGATTGTTAACAGATAGCTAGCTAAGATCGATTGTATTTAAATCGTAGCCTTCATTTCTCGATTGTATTTCATGGGCACTTTTTGAACTATCATGAATAGTTTTAAATTTCATGGACACTCGATCTCGATCCCCCTCCATCTCGATCGCTATCCCACCTCGCCAGATCCGGTCCCCCTCGCCGCCGAGCACCCCCCGGTCCACCGGCCGCCGCCGCCGACCCCCCGCACCCTCGATTCCCCTACTCAACCGCCGCCGCCGACCCCCCGCACCCC
>NC_041385.1:529670564-529688221 GCF_002162155.2 Triticum dicoccoides | reverse complement strand
CTCGATCCCCTCTCTCTCCCTCGCCCGAGCCCTCGCCCTCGATCCCCTCTCTCTCCCTCGCCCGAGCCCTCGCCCTCGATCCCCTTCCCCTCTCCTCTCCCGACGCTGCCGCCCCGCCTCCCTCGATGCCGGCCAGATCCGCCGCCACCTCTGCTCGAGCTGCCCCCATCGACCATGCCGCTGCTCGCGTGCTTCTTCTCTCCCGCGACCCCGCCATTGAAGGTCTCGCAAGGTCCTCTTCTCCTCCCCCTCCCCCTTTGTTCGATTCAATTGTGCCGCCGTCAAGGTTCCCTGATGATGCTGGTTCCTCTCGCGCGCAGGCTGCACGCACCTCGGACCGCGTGTGCCTAGTTCTTCCCGGGACGCTGCCCCGACCCTACTACCCACGCCATCAGGGGAGCTCGTCAAGGTATCATCCCCCCCTCTCTCTCTGCTCTCTCCATCTCTCATGCTCTGGCGTGTTTTTTTCCTAAGGGACGAAACTATGTTCTCTTGTTGCTATTGCTAGGTGTTTTTGTCTGCCATGTACGTACATACCTAGAGTAGTTGATTAGATGCAGAATTCTTTGTTTGCTGAATTGCTGAATTGGAAACTGTATCATCTGGTCTTCGTGTGACACGCCATTTTAGCAAATTCTTTGTTTCTCTTGTTCCATTGATACAATATCAGATCATGTCGATGCATTGGTCTGTATCCAATTACTCTGCTTTGCACTCCCGGTTTTTATTGTATTAAGAGTATAGTATCTAGCGGTCTGAGCATTGGTCTTTGGATTTAGCTTCTATCAACTGTGTTGTCTATGCTGCAAAATTTCAATATGCTCTGTCTATACTGCAAAGCTGGTAAACATGGAGTTTCCATACTTTATATCAGAGTTTAGTTGCTACTGTTCTGGTGTAAGCTATGGCCAATATATATAACAGATTCTTTCACTTGTGTCTGTACCAAGATCAAATGTGTGGGGAGTTTCTCTTTGTTGATATATTATTCCAAGAACAATTGTATCAAGCAAGAATATTGACTAAGGCATTGTTGCAGAGATTCTGAGAATTAGCAAATGATTTTGTGTACTGTCCTCTGTTCTTTCTTATTGGTGCGGTGATTGCTGAACACTTGTGCCAAGTAGCATTTTTTCCTTGTATAATTATATGGTGGTTGACTGAGATGCTACTTTTTCCTTGTAGAAGATCGCAGGTCGAGTGGGAGGGATCCACTTGCGACGACACCGAATCACTAGCAAGGCAGCTGCCTAGAATAATAGGTTGACTCACCTATATATACTACTATCTTGCATCTCTCTCTTGTTTCTTCTTCTATATACTACTATCTTGCATCTCCAATTTTTAAGTAATCTTGCATATGTTAGAAACTACATATATGGTCTCACTAGCAAGGCACCTGCCTAGAAGTAATCTTGGATATACCTTATGGAGTTGTAACAGTTCCTCTTGGTGCTTAGGTGCATTTTCTTTGTGTAACTTGGTTTAAAAAAAAGAACCTTAATCAGCATGATCCTCTGACCTTAGAAGCAAAATAATCGATCTGACTGCTAGGAATCAGATGTATGTTTTTTAGCATCCCATCAGACTAGTTATGCGTCGTACGATTTGTTTGATCTCATATATGTTGAATATAATGCCAGAAAAGGTGCTTGGGTTAGTCTATTAACTAAAAAATTTCAGATTCAGAAACCTGTAATTTCTACTTTTATGCCTCTGTTACTCCAGTCAAAATTTTATGTTTGATGCCCATGGTAGTTGAGCAATCACCTCACCTCACGCAGCATGCATGATGCCACAATGTCTAGTACGTACTGCCAAGCAACTGGCAAATAATTATAGCTTAGAATAAATAAATCTGATGTAAGATAAGCATGGCATGAGCTTTAATTAAATAGCATAATACACGTTGGTAGTCCATCTCTCTCAAAAAAAATACATGTTGGTAGCAGATGATAGATACCAATCCATTGGATCATCAGACATATTAAAGTCTTTTTTGAGCCCTTATTAGCTACTCACACTATTTGCCCCGCATTTTCTCTGTCATGGCTACCAAGTGATTGACGGTGGGCTAGAAAAATAAAACCACCAAACTATCAGCAAAAGATGTGAACCAACATCTTTCTTTGTTATGCATATCGAACACCAAGGGTTATTTTCACTTAAAGTTTTAGAATGGGTGCATTACAATTCAGTCTGATATCTAATACGACACTCTGGGCTGATATAATTATGGAACAGAACCAACCATGATAAATAAAAGGTGATGTTGTCTATGCATTACCAAAAATGTATCTTTGTGAACAAATAAATTGGTACCAACAGCAATGCCATCTTACTGTAGAATTAGAATACATGGACATGATCAGCTCAGCTCCCAAACTGCCATTCATCACATCAATTTCCCCTTATGTAACTCCAGTCAAAATTTTATGTTGGTCTACCAAGTAGATGCCCATGGTTTGATTTTATGTTTGTTCCTATCAATACAAATGCTGAGCTATGTTCCATTTTTACTGTTCTTTGTGATAGTTTTTGCAACTTTACTTCCCATCTTAAGGCAAGCCCCATTTTTACTGTTCTTTGTTAGCAGAGCTGCTTGTTTCTAAGAACTTTGATACTATTTGGATCAAAGTTAAATGAGCACATAGATGACAAAAAAAAGTTCAGATTGTAAAATGTTCATTTTGCTGCTAGTGCCCATTTTGAGTAATTGCTTAGAGGGATGATCCTGTGTGAGCTGGTGGAGTGATTTGTTTTCTACATAAAGCTCTTTAGTCAGGCTGGTTTTCGTGAAATACACATGAAGCTTCACCAGCTCCTGTGGGTGTGGGATCCATGTGACATGTGACATTGCATCCATGTCCACCTGGGATAATGATTTTGCAGGTACCCCGAGAGGCCCTTGAGTTTGCCGGAATGTCGATTAACTTCCGTTCCGGCAAATTCGGGTACTCCATATGTCCTATTTTCAGCAAAGGTCATGCTGAAATTTTCCGTGAATTTTAGCATGACTTTGCTAAAATAGGACATATGGGGTACTTGTGACTAATGCATGGGCCGGGGTATCTTAGTAGTTAATTAAGTAGGATCAAGTGCCCCGGCGTACTTGTGACTAATGCATGGCTTTTAGGGTGCCTCGGTGTCGATAAAAACTGAAATGATGAAAGGTTAGGCTTTTAGGGTGCCTTGGCGTCGAAAAACCCTCAATGATAAAAGCTTAGATTTTAGGATGCCTCGGTGTCGACAAACCCTAAATGATGAGACCATGATCTTGTTCCTTGACAATAACCAACTTTTTGACCAAACTTTGTTTCTATTTAGAGAGAAACATGGCCCACAACGATGAGGCCGGGGGTTCGGGCGGCAAGGCATTCTGGGAGCTGTCCTAGGAGATGGAGGAACAACCTCACTTGTATGAGGCCGCCGCCTTCCCCACCGATCCTGAGACCACGGATGGTGCCGCCGAGGATGACCACACTGATGCCACCACTGATGGTGCCGCCGAGGATGCTACCACTGATGATGGCGGCGCACGCACAGATGGCAGCCAACCGAAGAGGCAACGGAAGGACCGGCGCCCGATTGTGCTCCGCACCCTCAAGGAGGAAGTTACTGAAGTGGACTCCAACGGGAATCCAACGGCGCCCGAACGAATAGTCAAGGGGTACTCGCTTCAGCTCGGGTGCATTCTCCGGAGCACCGTCTCGATCAACACCGAGAACCTGAGGCATCCTGACCGAGGGAATTTGCGCAACCTCCTCTTCACGAAGCTGCACGAACGATACAAGTTCCCCGCTGAATTTGAAAACACAAGCCTCAAAGGGAATAAAGTGAACAATGCTGCCCTCACGAAGATGAGCAAGGCCTGTCTACTTGGAAAAGCAATGTGAAGAGAATGATCGAGAAAGGTGAGAGTTATCAGAAGATCAAGGAGAAAAATCCTTCGATCATCGAAGATGACTACAACGACTTCAAGATCAATTGCTCGAGCACCGCAAGCTCCCAATCAAGTGAGTGGGGGAAACAAATGCGGGAGCTGAACATAGGGGAACACGCACTCGGTCCCGGCGGTTACAGAGTGGCGGAGCCTATATGGGACAAGGAGGAGGCGGACCGTGCCGAGCAAGGCCTACCACCCCTCTTCGATAAATACGGTGACAAGCAGACCAGGAACTTTGTCAGGGCCCAGTACAAGAAGGACCCGAAAACAAAGGAGCTTACCACGGATCCGAAGACCAGGCAGCTTGAGCTTGTTCTGGTAAGGAATACACCCCCGCGTAATTAGCTCCATATGGTTGCATTCTAATTAATGAAGCCAAATTTCTAAATGGTTCACATTCCTTCCGCAGGCGACTGAAAGCAGTAGCGCGGGGTCGACTAAGAGCAACCCTTGGGACACCACTCTAAATAGGGGGTTGAATGTAATGAAGAACAAGGATAAGCTCAGTAAGCCAACGTCAGCTGGTCGTGTGTCCGGCAAAGGCTTGTCGACAAAATGGGGGTCATACTATACCGCTGGTGTGCGGAAGGAGAAAAAGACCAGCTCGGAAAGCCAGGCGCGAGAGGTTCAAGAACTCAAGGCACAGGTGGCGCGGATTCCGGAGATTGTCCAAGAGCAAGTGGAACAACGACTCGGAGCGACGATCACCGCCCTTGTGCCTACCTTGATCTCGGGGTTGAGTGCGTGGATTGCGGGCGGCAAATAGGGGCCGGCCCCGATTCCTAGCTTCACGGCCAGCAACTCGCATAATGCGATGGCGGGGCCATTGGTGCCTCCGGCGGAGGCGACATTGGTGTCTCCGACGCCGGCATGGGAGCTTAATGCACCCGGGTGTACGCCGGCCGGCACCTCTGCAGCAAGCGGCACCTCCGTCAACTGCACGCCCGCCGTTGGCGGTGCGTCGACATTAGCCGAGCTCGACGCCATCATCACGGTAACTAAATAAGCCTCTCTCGGCCGAGGACTTCATCTCCGTGCCTTTGACTGGGCATCCCTGACGCCCTACATGTTTTCGCAGGGCGCCGCCGACGTTCCGTGCACTCTCCTCCACTTCGTGAACAACAAGTTGGTCGATGTCGCCAAGGGCAAAATCGTTCAACCGGGCAACCCCTTGTTCCACGGTACCCAGATGCCACCCAACTTGTTTAGGGTTCAACTGGTTCGGGTGCTGCCAGGCTGCGACGACTTGTTACCTCCGATTCGACCCGTTGGGGCCGACGATGAAGACGTGATGACCCTCAGCGCCTGCCTAAGCTGGCCCCTGCTTTGGCCGAAGAGCCAGATTCGTTTGGGGGCAGGGGACACCACCCCAAAGACAACACCGCCAGTCGTGCCAGCGCCAAGTCGGCCCCATGGCAAGACCGCCGTAACGGTGCCGGACATCCCTATGCCACTGGATCCAAACATGCATATGGCACAGGATCAGAACGACGACGACGACAACGATGATACATTTGGCCACGTCAATCAGTACTTTGCCGATCATGGGTACGATGGCGACTTCATGGGGCCTCCTTCTCAAGAACCAAACCCAACAAAAGACGTGTGCGATCTAGCTGGTACCGCGGAGAAGCCAAGTTGCAACAGGCGTCGTCTGACGTTCAGCTCTCAGGAGACGCCTCCAGCTGCCGACTTCACCGAGCCTCAGATAGGCGAGGTGCGAAATATTATCAGCCCCAACACACTCAAGAAGGCGGTCTGTGAGCAGAACTCGGTCCCATTACAGGAGAAGAATAAGGCACGCAAAAGAAAGACTAAGAACGGTGCGAGCCAGCCGGCACCGAGTACGATCCGTGCTCAGGACGGGCCACCTTCACCGCAGGATATCTCGAGGAGGGTGCATGTGGCGGGTAGGGCGATGCTACCGACAAATATGCTCAATGCTGCAACCGGTGCTATGCGGAGTCTGCATGACAGTGTTCTTTCTTTGGAGAAGTGGCATACCCAGTTTTCGCGGCCAAGGTGCCAGAGGGCAAGGGCTTTGTGGATAACTCCATCGGGCGTACGATCATCCTGCATTTTGATGACATCCACGCTATGTTGAACCTTCATCCGCTGCACTACACCTTCTTTCGGCTATTTTCGCTGAGTATGGAGATGCAGATCATTCGCGACAAGACCCCGGACATCGTGATAGTCGACCCCTTCTACATGCGTGCCAAGATCTTGGGCAGCGCTGGGGACCGGCAAGTCGCGAGTTCTTACCTCGAAGGCGTCATTCTGGCAAACCAAGATAAGGATAACTTCCTCGTGCCTTACTTTCCCGAGTAAGTCCTCCCCTCAACCGGCCCGTAACATATGAATTCTTACATTTCGATCATTTTTCTTTTAACATTTCGTGTTTTCTGCAGTGACACACGTTGCACGCTCATCCTCCTAAGCCCCAAATATTCCATGGACACGTATTTCGACCCAGACCGTCAGTCGAACGTAGACTACACAAATGTCAAGAAGGTTCTTGATGATGTTCTCCCCGGCTACGCCAAATCTGGAGGCACCTTCACCAGGCCTATTCGTAAGTACGGCAAGCACGTGTTCTCCCACAATACGATGTTCTGTTGCGTCAAGCAGCCGCCTGGCGGTCAGAAGGGTGCCTACTACGCCATCCATCACATGCGGGCGATCGTACGGGACCATAATCAACTTCTGCTACCGAGTAAACTCAAAGATTGGGCCGCGAGCGTGTCGGCAATCCAGGACGCGGACCTCCGACAAGAATTCTTTCGCATCCAGTCGGAGTTTGTGGAAATCATCCATCAAGATGCCCTTCGTACCTCGGGGCAGTTCTACCTCAGAAATCAACCGTCCAACAGTGACATCGACACAATGCTACAAATGCAGGCTGACAACGACCGTTATTTCATGACTCCCATGATAGACGGCGGCTTCATCCACGCTCTGGTCCCTTGAGTCGAGTCGAAAGCAGTCTTGCTGTGTCTAGTTCTGAAACATCGATTGGCTCATGTTGTAATTAAACTTTAATGAACTTGTAGTATGTCTCTTTGGTTTTGAGAGTCGTTCAACTTAGATGTAATCGATGCTATTAATGCCTTGCTTTTCTCTTCCGATCGTTCTGTTGCATAATTATATATTGCTTATGTATTGTCTGTGAATTGGTACTAACGTTTCGTTTGGCTAGTGCATAGCGATGCCGACGTATGTCGTGTACAAGGGTAAGGTTCCCGGAGTCTACGATGACTGGGAGGAGTGTCGGAGACAGGTTCACCGATTCAGCGGTAACAGTTACAAAGGGTACACCACTAGGGCCGAGGCCGAATCTAGATACGCCCGCTATCTAGCGGGAGAGGGGAGGGAGCGTTGGAGGAACCGGATGAAGACGAGTTTCATCGTGATGATGCTCATCGTGATGACCGCAGCTCTCTTCTATGTGATGTTAGTTTAGATGATCGATATCGACTAGTAATGTGAAGACAAACTCGCTACTCGCGGTCTCGAGACTTGTAGTATAATGTTCTATCTTTGTTCGGTCTTTTCAATTCGGAGACTAATATGATGAATTGTATTCGGAGACTAATATGATGAATTGTATTCAAAGACTAATCTTCTATTGTATTCGATGAATCTGTTGTTGATGTGTGCTGTCTATATTTTGTCAAATTATACATTTTGTAACCTGTGCAAAAAACAGAAAATAAAAAAAATAAAAAAACCTAATATTCATACTAATGGCGCATCACATGACAGTGCGCCATTAGTATGACAAAGCATACTAATGGCGCATCACTGGTAAGTGCGCCATTAATATGCTATGGTTACTAATGGCGCATCCAGTGGTGGTGCGCCATTAGTATGCCAAAGCACCTGGATATACATGGCCCCTGGGAGGCATACTAATGGCGCACCCTGGCCTATACTAATGGCGCACCCGCGGTGCGCCATTAGTATACCAGATACTAATGGCGCACCAGGTGGTGCGCCATTAGTAAAAATTACTAATGGCGTGCTGTTAATGGCGCACCAAAGATGCGCCATCAATGGCCATACTAGGTGCGCCATTAGTAGGGGTTTTTCTAGTAGTGAGGCGCTGGCGGCTCCTCGCAGACCATCTCCATCTCCACCAGGACTGCGGAATGCCTGACCGCCTGAGCCTCCCAGATGCCCCTCATGAGGCGCTGACGCACAGCAGCCGCGTTCGGCAGGCCGTAAGGCATGCGAACATAGCTGTGGGGTGGACCTTTGCAGCGTCCCACACGTGAGGGCCAGAGGCACTCCTGAGAGGCGGCTCGGTTGAGTCCTGGTATGTCGATGCAGACGCACAGCCCACCATCCTCGCCTGGATGGGGAGCTACGGCGGGCAAGCGGCGGCTACCACTCATGACTCTTGACTCCTGCAGCTCCTGAATGATCTCGCTGACGAACTCCTGAGGGTTTGGCCCTCCTTACCTTGCTCCTTCCTGAGGGAAACGTGCGTTGAAGCACGCTTCCAAGTGGTGCCCGAGCGCCTCCCTCGTGATCTTAGCAAAGTCGATGGCCCTCCAGAATAGAGCCCCCGAACGTTGCTCGAGGAGGGCGCCGGGCGCGCCTTCCTATGCGACAGAAGGAGGTGCCCCCTGAACAGGCGCGGACCCTGAGGGGCTTACCTCCCGAGAGGTCGGGCCAGGCGATGTCTTATTCTTCTGTGGAGCAGCTTCGGGAAGCCTCCCATTCCTGTGATCTGGGTCTTCAATTGATGCGGCTTGGAAAGCACGTTCCATAGAACACACGGCGTCTTGCGGACATTGTAGCCGTGATGGGTCATGGCCATGAACTTGGCCAGGGCTGGGTACCTGAGGATGGCATTGTACGGCAGGCGGATGTGAGCGACATCGAAGTCGATGAGCTCGGTGTGGTAGTTGTCGTGCTTCCCGAAGGTAACAGGAAGGAGGACCTACCCTATCGGAACCGTGGAACCATCAGTGACTCCTGAGAAAGGCTTGGTTGGTTGTAGCTGATTGTATGGCACTTGGAGATTGTTGAACGTCTCGACGGATATTACATTGAGCCCTGCTCCACCATCGATGAGGGTCCTGGTGACTTGCACATTGCTGATGATTGGGGAACTTGAGCTGATCCGCTGAGTTGAACGTGATAGCGCACGCTGACCACCTGAGAGGGCATGCGGCCTCAAGCTTGGGGAGGACTGCATTCACTTCGCGAGCAAACTGCTTGAAGATGCGCTGAGAAGCCGGGGCTTGTGAGCTGCCCAAGATGCAAGCGATTGCGCGCGGCTCCTGGAATCCTCCAGCCCCCTCATCCTGGTGATGGTCTTCATTCCTCCTCGGCTGTGGTGGCAGAGGAGGGAGGCTCGCGTTGCCTTGTGGGCGATCCTCGCGAGGCTGATCCCTCCAACCCCCCTCGCGAGGAGGGTCCCTCCAACCTCCCTAATGAGGCTGGTCCTGCCAGCGGTCCTCGCGAGGTCGGTCACGCCACCCTTGGCGAGGGCCACGGTCTTCCCATCGTCCTCCACCTCTTCCTCCTCCTCGGCCATATCGCTTGTCGCTGTGCTCGGGGCGTCGGCCGGCACGCACGTCTCGCACGGCCCTGAGCTCTTGGCATTCATTGGTGTTGTGGGTGTGGAGGTCGTGGTACACGCAGTACCGACTGCCCTTGGATGACTCAGGCTGATCCCTGCCTCGCTTGGTGTCCGGCTCTGCCGCAAGCACAACATCCCCCTTGTGCTTCACGTCCTTGGCCTTGGGCTTTTTCTCTGCTGGGTCAGCGGCTCGCAGCTCGAGGAGGGAAAGGCGCCCTTCCTCAGCCCTAGCGCACTTGGTCGCCAGATTGAACAGCTCCAGGGAGGTGCACAGGTCTTCATGGATCGCGAGCTCCTCCTTCATCTTGACGTCATGCACGCCGTCGGATAAGGCTGAGATGATGGCCTCCTCATACACCTTGGGTATCTTAAGGCGAGCGTTGTTGAAGCGCTGGATGAACTTCTGCAGGGTCTCTCCCGGCTGCTACTTGATGCGGCGCAAGTCGCTCATGGCCGGGGGCCGGTCGCGGGTGCCCTGAAAGTTGGCGATGAATCGAGTGCACATCTTGTCCCAGGAGGATATCGTGCCAGGAGCCAGGTTCAGGTGCCAGGTGCGGGCGCCGTCCTTGAGCGCCCTGGGGAACCAGTTCACCATCACCTTCTCATCCCCGTTGGCGGCTTCGATGCCCAGCTCGTAGAGCTGGAGGAACTCGGCAGGGTCGGCCATGTTGTCGTAGCGCGGGGGCAAGTCTGGCTTGAACTTGCCCGGCCAGGCCACGCTGCGCAGCTCGGCGGAAAAGGCACGGCAGCCTGCAGTGGCCCCGGGAGCCCTTTGGTGACGGAGAGCTTGATCTTGCGGGTCTCTGTGCGCTGCAGCCAGGTGCAGCGCGGGGTCTTGATGCGCTGGAGCAGGAGCGCGTTCGTGTCGAGCCGGTGTGGAGAGCACACGGGCGGCCTCTTGTGGACGAGGGATCTCTTGGTAGCTCTTCTCTTGCTGTGCTGGCGCCGGACAGAGTGGGTTCCGCCCAGGGGCCACGCGCCTTGGAGCCAAGGCGCCTTCTTGAGGGGGAGGCGGCTGAGGCGCCCCCGGAGCTTCGTCGCCTGTGCAGGGCGGGGCACGGTGCAGTGAGAGGGATGGTGCGGGGGAGCCCCCAGCGGCGCTGACGATCTCGGTGATGCGGGCGAGCCACTCGTCGTAGAGGTCGTCGACGGGAGGGTAGTGCAGGAGCTCCCACACCAGGAGCAGCGCGGCGTGCGCGTCTGGAGGAGCGCGACGGGCGTAGGACGAGGAGCCGGCCAGAGTCAGCGACGGGGTGGCAGTGCGGCCTTCTCGCCGCACTGAAGGATGCAGGGACGACGCCTGCTGCTCGTCCCCCGCCGGGCTGGTGGCAGCGTTGACGGCAGGCCACGGGGAACGGCGGAGGCGCCCGCCGACGGGGGCCGTCTGGGCAACGCGAGTGGCGAGAGCGGCCCGGCGCTCGGCGCGGGCGCGACGTGCGTCTGACATGGATGGGACGGGTGGCGAAACACGAGGCGATGGAAGGCAGATTCCGGCACACCCCTACCTGGCGCGACGTGCATCTGACATGGATGGGACGGGCGGCGAAACACGAGGCGGCGGAAGGCAGATTTCGGGTTCTGCCAGACGCGCAAGGTTCGAACACTGGGGTGCACGCGGAGATCACACCTCCAGCCTACTCATGTCTCGCCGCCTCGCCAGGATCTAAACTATACGAAGAACAACGCAAGGACACGAGATTTATACTGGTTCAGGCCACCATTGTGGTGTAATACCCTACTCCAGTTTGTGGTGTGTGGATTGCTTCTAGGGCTGACGAGGAATAGTACAAGGGAAGAACAGCCTCGCGAGGGTCTATTCTTGGCTAGGGCGATGAACTACTAAGGGGAGTTCACTCGTCTCTCTCTCTCTCTATGTCTCTGATGCCGGATCCCATCCCCTACCCTGTGGGCGGCTAGTCTTATTTATAGGCGAAGGCCCCGGGCCTCTTCCCAAATATTGAGCGGGAAGGGCGCCAACAATTGACCATTTTGAAGGGGAACATCTAGTACACTTATCCTGACTAAAGTTGGTCCTCGCCTCCCAAAGACCCTGACGATGACGCTGGCTTGGGCTCCACGATGACCTCCACTCTGCCGTCCTGCTGGTCTTGGTCTTGTTGCACCAAAATGGTTGCCTTTGCTTGATACCCTTGCCTGTGCTTGCCCCCTATGAACCAAAGAGGAAACAAGGACTCTACGCAGGCTGGCGCCCGCCTGGCGCCCGCCTGGCCTTGGTCATCATGGCTTGCGTCACGGGCACCTCGTGAGGTACCCCACCTTGATCTCTCCGCCTCCTCGCGAGCCAGCCTGACGAGGCCATGCCTGAGGAAGCCTCATGTTGTCCGCCTTGCGAGGCTTGGCCCCTCGCGAGGGTCTTGAGCATGTGTTGATGAAGATGGTCAGTACTGGGCCTCTCCTTGAGCCACGCCGCAGGCCGCAGGCAGGCAAGTCTGGGTACCCCCGTTCCTAGAACGCCGACAACCTCACAATGGTTTCCAATGACGAAGTTTCTCCATGTCTTCAATGCATGCACTACAGCTGCTAACTCCAAATCATGCGTAGCATAATTCAACTCATGAGGCTTAAGCTGTTGAGAAGCATACGAAACAACTCTTCCTTCCTGCATAAGTACTTCTCCAAGTCCTCGACGTGAAGCGTCGCCATATACTTCGTAATCCTTGCGCTGATCAGGGAGAATCAATACTGGTGATGTAACCAAACGTTTCTTCAAATCCTGGAAATTGGCCACACATTCCTCAGTCCATTTGAACTTGGTATCCTTCTTTAACAACTCCGTCATAGGCTTCGCAATCTTCGAGAAATTCTCAATGAATCTCCGGTAGTATTCTGCCAGCCCAAGAAAACTCCGGATCTGTCCAACTATTGTTGGTGCTACCCAATTTGTCACAGTGACAACCTTGGTGGGGTCTACTGCTATTCCTTCTCCGGGTATAACATGTCCGAGGAATCCAACTTCTTTCAACCAAAACTCACATTTGCTGAACTTGGCATATAATGATGTTATCTGAGCTTCTCCAGTACCAAACGCAAATGCTCCTTATGCTCTTCCTCGTTATTTGAGTAAACCAAAATATCATCAATGAACACTACGACAAACTTATCCAAAAACTCCATAAACACCTTGTTCATCATGTTCATGAAATATGTAGGTGCGTTAGTCAGACCAAATGACATAACGGTATACTCATATAGCCCATACCTGGTGGTAAAAGCTGTCTTAGGTATATCCTGCTCTCGAATCTTCAACTGATGGTATCCTGATCGTGGATCGATCTTGGAAAATACCTTAGCTCCATGCAATTGGTCAAAGAAATCATTGATCATCGGCACTGGGTATTTGTTCTTGATGGTCACTTCATTTAGTCCTCGATAATCAACAACCATCCTCAAAGATCCATCCTTCTTCTCCACTAGAAGGACTGGTGATCCCCAAGGTGAAGAACTTGGGCGAATACAGCCTTTATCTAGTAACTCCTTAATTTGCTTCTTAATTTCCTCCAAATCTTGTGCGGGCATCCGGTACGGTCTCTAAGATATCGGCCCTGTGCCAGGCAAAAGCTCAATCAAAAACTCAATGTCTCTATCTGGTGGCATGCCTGGCAACTCTTCAGGAAATACATTAGGGAAATCCTTCACCACTGGTACTTCCTCCTGCACAACTCCTGATAAGGAATTTACTTGTGTCCTCTTCGGCTCATGCCGTGATACATCCTTGATCCTTCTTTCTTCTGGGGTGGTAAGAAAAATTGACTTACTGGCGCAATCGATGTTTCCTCCATACATTGACAGCCAATCCATACCCAGAATTACATCCAAACCTTGTGATTCCAAAATGATTAAATCCGAGGGGAAAACATGCCTACCTATACTCAATGGCACTTGAAAACATCCTCGACTGGCCATATACTCCGCTCCTGGTGAGCTTACTAACATAGGTGTTCTAAGAACCTTGGTGGGCAGTTTATACTTATCCACAAATCCCGTTGATATGTATGAATGCGATGCACCAGTATCAAAAAGAACGATTGCAGTAAATGACTTAACCAAAAACTTACCTATTACTGCATCTGGCTGGGCTTCAACCTCCTCCATGTTAACGTGGTTCACCTGTCCCTTGTTGAAAGGGTTCGGCTTATTTCCTAAGCTTCCATTTCCATTTCTATTCTGGGCTTCAGGACAATCATTTGCATAATGTCCAGTCTTCTGGAACTTAAAGCAAGTGACTTGGCCTAGGTCTCTCTTGGCTGGGGTTGACGGGTTGGTACGGTTCTGTCCATTGCTTCCTCCATTCCCGTTACCATTCTTGGGGCCATTATGGTTGTGCGAGCTACCTCCTCCATGGGTATGCTGGAAATGTCCTCCCGATTTTGGGGTAAAACGTGGCTTCTGCTGAGCTGCAGAATTGTACTTCCCTTGTCCATACTTCTTCTTGCGGTTCTCAATCTGCTGTTGCTTCCCTTCAATCACAAGAGCACGATCTACCAACTCCTGATAGTTGTTGAAAGTTGCTACCATCAACTGCATGCTCAGCTCATCATTCAGTCCTTCCAGAAACTTCTCCTGCTTAGCTGCATCCGTAGCAACGTCATCTGGGGCATAACGTGCTAGCTTACTAAAGTCATCCACATACTGGCCAACTGTCCGTCCTCCTTGGTGCAAGCTGCGAAACTCACGCTTCGTCATGGCCATAGCTCCTGCTGAAACATGGGCAGTACGGAAAGCCTGCTGAAACTGATCCCATGTGACAGTGTCGATAGGATAAGTGGCTGTGAAATTTTCCCACCATGATGCTGCGGGTCCTTCCAGCTGATGTGCGGCAAAACACACCCTCTCCGCATCTGTTCATCCTGTAGTGGTTAACTCCCTTGCCGTCTTGCAGAGCCAATCATCTGCAACAATTGGCTCGGTGCTACTGGAGAACACCGGCGGATTTAGCCTAAGAAAACGGGTAAAATCATCAACAGGTGGTGGTGGTGGTGGGTTGTTGTTGTTGTTGTTGTTCCCCTGATTCTAATTATGGACTAGCAACTACATCAACACATTCTACTGCTGGATCAATTGAGTGAGCTCCGGTGGGAAAGCAAATCCATTGTCACGTCTCGGAGGCATCTGACGGTTTAGAAAAGATGAGAAAATAGAATAGAATGAGGTCTAGAGAGAAAAACACTACCCATATGCACATGAGACAAATGCAAACAAAATCACTTCATTCAATCAAACAAAGGCATACAAAGGTCTAACTATCGTTACAAAAGTGCTCGGACTATACTAGATACATGGGGAAATACTACTACTGTTATGGTGGTCGACTAGAAAAACTGCTCCAATGAAGATTCCATGATATCTGCTCCAGCTTCATAGTCATCATTGCTATCATCTGGGTATGAGTCGGTGTTGTCGATGATGATGTAGTTCTCTGGACAAGTGCAATCATCTTCTCCTTCAGTTGCGGGAAATCCTATGAACACTCTTAGCTTCTTCTTCAGATCATCATTCTTCTCCACTAGTGTTGCTATTTTCCTCCTCATATCCATCGCGTGTAGCCTTGAGTTCTTCCTACAGCTCCGCGATCTTGGTCATGGCCTTCTTCAGGTCTAACATGCATGCGCACATCTGGTTCTCCTGGCATCGAATGTACTGGTTTAACTCCTAGATGAAAGCGGTAATTGATCTATCCTTCCTGGTGCTGATCATCTCCCATTGCTCATCTCGGCGCCCACAAATCTGGTAGATTGTATCCTTGAGATCCTTGTGGTAAACTTCTCCAATACATCCCATTGTGATGTGGGCTGCCATGCTCTTTCCTAAACTCCAGGTTGGTGCATCAAAGGAAAACTCTATGGGCTCAGTGACGGGCATGAACGTCCTTCCTGGAACTTGAACTTGAATCATCCAATGCTCCTCTTCGGGTAAAGTGGCGTTGTAGGTCCTAGTAAAGCTTGGTACTCCGATGTTCAGGTATCTAGTGACTTCCTTCAAGTGACGTCCAAAGGGTGTATCTTCATCCGGTTGTGTGAACTTGTTCCTTGCATCCTCCATCCTAAAAGAATAGAAAAGATGAGGAGTCAGAAATGAGAAGAGTGAGTAGTGCTCTAGGGCTTTTAGCTTAGTGGTCGTGTCCTATAGTCAGCGTGTGCTCTGATACCATCTTGTAGCGTCTAGACCTCAAACAGTCTGATCTCTGTGCATTAGAGTCATCCCTGGATCAGTAATGCTGACACGCACAGTACTCGAAGGATTTATAACAGAGTAGCAATCACACACTTACTACATCGAATGTCTCAAAAGAGAACTTATTACAATAAATATGGCTTAAGGCCATATAATAACGATAACAGCGGAAGGCTTGGAAGATAAGTGAGTCCATCAACTCCAAAGGCATCACTGAGTATAGAACCACGACCTAAAGGCTCCTTACTCGTCATCTGAAAAGTATGCAACATGAACGTTGCAGCCCGGACACGGGTCAGCACATGGAATATGCTGGCAATGTAACACATAGAGAGTAATGAAAAAAACAAAGCTATACTACATGCATATATGGCTGGCGGAAAGCTCTATGGTTACAGTTTTTGCATAAAGCCAATTTTTCCCTACTGCAAAGGAATAAATTTTATTTAACTATCATGGTGGTTGTTAAACATTGAGAGTGTAGACACCCTCTCAATCCCAATTAAACATCATCACTTAAAACCCAACAATATTAATTAAAAGTAACATGATGAGATTCACATGATAATCCAAGTACTAGATACTCAGAACGTCCATAACCGGGGACACGGCTAACCATGGTTAGTTTATACACTCTGCAGAGGTTTGCGCACTTTTCCCCACAAGACTCGATCTCCTCCGTTGGGATTCTCGCACTACATTGTGTTTGGGAAACGGATGACCGAGACATAGTCTTTCAAAAGCGCTAGCACCTTACGATCGGGTAAACCGTTACACCTACTTTCCCGTACATCTGCTAGTCTACCACTATAAGAGTTCACACAACTTAATCAACTATGCTAGAGCCCATAGTAGCTTGTGGCTGCACACGGAAGTTTCTAGCATGAATAATCTCATGATCCCTTTGAGCCTGGGTGGTGGTCCATAAAGAAAAATAGGCAATCGCTAGAATAACCAGGTGCCTCAATCCACCCAGATGTGTATTAAAGTTGCCACCTTAAATAAACCATTAACTTAACAATCTCACAACTGTCATGGATACACTCACCCAATCCACGTCTACTAGCATAGCATGGCATAATTAAGCAAACGTAGAGTAACTCCCAAGGGTTTGATAATAAAACAGGTAATAGGTACTACCTCATCTACTTCCCAAAACCCACAATTTAATCAGATCCTAATCATGCAATTGTTTGATGGTTGATCTAATGCAATAAAACTGGGTAGTAAAGAGGTATGATCAAAGTTTTACTTGCCTTGCTGATGATCCGTGAAACCTAGAGATTCGAAGTAGCAAGTGGCGCACTCCGGGTACTCTATCGCAAACAAACAAGCATACAATAAGTACTCATCTAATGCATGGGTAAAACTCAAATAAGAGATCTAACCAGAAAGTTCAACTTAAGAACTCCGGTTTGCAAAAAGAATCAAATCAAACGAAGCAACGAAAGTCAAACGGCGAAAGAAACAAGCTTCGGTTACTAATCTGGACCTAAGTCAAATTTTACAGTAGCAAAAACTTGTTTCAGTTGGTTAAACGGAAAGAGGGTTTCGAGACGAAACTCTAGGCGCTTGAATCGCCTAATTCCTATAAACAAGCAAAAAGAAAAACTAAAACGAAAAACAGATCGGAAATCACGATCAGAAATAATCGCGGAAATTCCGAGAAAAAGAAAAACTGACGAACAGGCTAACGAACGAACGTTCGCTGTCTGCGGCTAAACGATGTCGTTAAAACAAACGTACGGATGAACGTCCGCTAATAAACTAAATCGAAAAAAACAGATCGAGGGTTTTAAAAAAAACGAACGAAAAACCAACGGAAAAACCGAACGGTTTTCTTGAGGAAAACCGCTGGCGGCGAGGCGGCGGCTACCTCCGGCGAGGGGGCGGCGGGGTCCGGCGGCGGGGACGGCGGGGCGGCGA
>NC_041385.1:529653539-529669874 GCF_002162155.2 Triticum dicoccoides | reverse complement strand
GGGGTCCGGTGGGGTCAGCGGCGGCGGCGGTGTCCGGGGCGGCGTACGGCATGCGGCGGGCGACGGCGGGGCGGCGCGGCGCGGGATCCGTTGGCGGCGGCGGCTAGGGTTAGGGTTAGGGTGCGGGGCGGGCTGGTGCTCGGGTGGGCTCGGGGCGGCGCAATATAAAGGCCCGGCCAGGCGGAGTCCTGGCCGAACACGGCCCAAAGTTGGTTTCGTTTTTTTAAACATTACACGCAGAAAAACAAATAAAAGAAATACTAAACAGACTCCAAAAATCCCGAAATAAATTTTCCCCGACTTCTAAAATCAAGCTAGTTCAGAAGAACATTTATTTGGGGCCTAAATGCAATTTTGAAAAACGTGCATTTTTCCTAAATTCAAATAAAATATCAATAAACTCCAAAATAAAATCTTATTTGATTTTATTATTAAATCCTCAGTATTTCTTTATTTTGGGAAATCATTTTATTCCCTCTCTCATATTTTTTATAGAAATAATTGAAGATAAAATAAATAAAATAAAATGATCCTATATTCAAAATTTTAGAAAACTCAAATATGAAAAATAACGAAATTCCCAACTCTCTCTATGGGTCCTTGAGTTGCGTGAATTTTCTAGGATCAAGCCAAAATGCAGTAAAATATGATATGCAATGATGATCTATGTATAACATTCCAAACTGAAATTTGGGATGTTATAGAATTCTTTGACAAAACTAAGCACCCTGAAATTCTTTGACAACCAAACTGCTGGCTATATGATGTTGGCCATATATATTGTACGTATATAATGTGAGGAAACGAGTGGTAGTACTATACCAACTAAAAGATGAAATGTAAGAAATACTAGTATGTACGTACTGAAGAGTTAAAGTAATGAGAAGAAACATAACATAGTTCTGTTGGGGGATCAGCACAACACACCCCTCAAATTAAACTAAGCACACCTGAAATTAAACTATGCAACTAATCCGGTAGACACTGCATTAGAACCACCATGAGCAACGACACTGCCACCTTACTCGGAGTCCTCGTCCACATCCTTGACTTCGTCCTTGTCCCTCTTCCTCTTGGCCGGTACTACTTTGCTTGAACCGCACACTTGGCTCTTGCTCTTCATCCAACCCTTGTAGATATTGAAACAAAGGTAGCCATCCATTGCAGCATAGTGGATGTGGTCTATATCTAGTACATTCCGCTGCCATGCATAACGATGAAACGTGTATTGAGGTTTCTCCAGTTTACCGTACAAAGGATGAACCATGGCTCCTGCCAGGGTCAGCATTGAAGGTTGGCCACCGGAGGGCAGTAGCCGATTCTTCTGGAGGTCGAAGGGGTTGCCTACAACGAGGCCTATCCAACCCAGGACTTCTTTGTCATTCGTAAAGTCTACAGTAATGAATTTGACTAGATTGCTCTCGAGGAAGTTCTTAAATCCAGGCATTCAACATCGGCATGGCATATGTGGTAGACCAAGCATAAGTCATGCACGCAAACCTAGATCATGGCGGGCTTCTTCCTCTCTTCGTCCTTTAGATCCTTCTCTCGTCCCAGGACTGTGGTGTACTCAACATCTAGCCTAGCGATCCACTCATCATCAGAGTTTTTGAACATGCATCTGAAGCGAGAAAGGCATCCTTTCACCGTCGCGGAAGAACGGGTGTAGATGACGTTGAACTCATCGCCGGTGATGGTTCTAACCTTGTACTCACCACCGACCATGGAGATTTGGGACGCCATGGATTTGGGAGGAGGGTTAGGATTAGTGGAACTGCCGTAATGTGAAAGGATGGGACGACTAGGAGCAAACCGCCATAATATTAAAGGACGTGCGGGGATGAGTAGGAGCGAAATGCCAGCGTGCGAACGGCAGGGTAGTGCGATACGGGCTTCTGAGAACCCTTGAATCTGAGATCGAATGGTTGCATGGTGTAATTCTAGAACTATGGGTGAATATCCTATCCTGGAGGGTTATTCTACAAATTTTCAGCAACTTAGCATGCGATCGTTTGATCTCAGATCCAAGGATTGCCAGCAGCCCATATCATGGTCGCGCCTACCATGACTGTCGTGTCGCTCGCGCGGTCGTTCCCTTGGAGATTTAACATGGTGCGTTAGGCTATCTGATGTTGGCATGTCATCACTTAGTCACTCATAATACAACAAGGTTAGCTATAAGGTTGGCTATAAGTGTATTTATTTTTTTACTTCTCTCTATCTCTTTCTTCATACTCCTTTCGTCACATAATATAAGAACGTTTTTGACACTAGTGTAGTGCCAAAAACGTTATTATATTATGGGACAGATGGAGTAGTATTTATTGCATTTGCCAAGGAGTGACCTCTTCCAATGAAATGGTGTGTTTATTAGTTTTTTGTTGCTAAGTTTGCTTCATTTAATTAGCTATAGACTCAAAATTGTCTTTTCACCTAGGTACACGTGCTTAGCACTGTTTCTTCCTTGGGTCACCAAACTAGCCTCTCTCTTCTTGATTAACTTGCCACATCAGACTTTATGCCTATGTGGAAAGCTTAGCACCTATAGGAGCAAGTAAGTACAGTAGTACGCTTTACATGGCATTTTTGCATATGTGGAGGAAAGAGAGGCAAGGAAAAAGTGGAGAAGTGGGCTCTCATGCAAGAGCCAGCCTCTACTACATGGTGGAGCATTGGGAGAGGCACCTGTATGGAGGTGGTCAGGAATCGGGAGACTCACATCGGTCGTAGCACCGCATTTAAAATGATAATGGCAAGTCAAATCACGGGGGCCCATCTGTCCAGCAGTAAGTCGCTGTCAAATCACACAGCCCTACATTTGCAGCAGCCTACTCCCTCATCTTCTCACGTCTCTATCGAACTGACTAGGCGGAACTGCCCCGCCTACCGCACAAGAAAAGCCCCGCCCTCGACTTTTAAATAGTACAGTATACTAATTTTGTATCCATGGATTGCGCCATGGAGCAAAGCCTCTAGAAAACGGCGGTACACATGTACGGAGTATACAGCATGCCCGTCACGTTCGTGTCACACCCCAGACGGTCGGTCGGTCTGGCACGCTGCTCTCCAAATGGAACGCGCGTCATATTGCGTTTGCACACACATGTGGGACTGCAATTGAGAACCGACCATAGGAACCCTCCTCGGCCCCGCAAGTCGGGTGACTTAATAGAAGAGGGAGACGAGCGATAGTACTAGAAGAGGAAGACAAGTCGAGTGTTGTACTACGTTGGTTCCTGGATGATCCCTGCAAGACACGGAAGATCAGTTCATCCATGCATGTGACCAGACTCCAGCAGACATGCCTGGATTGGCTATCATCTACATATCGTGCAGGTTGTGTTGTACAGGGCAGTAGTTGTGATGAGAAATCTAAAAAAAGGTTTCTTGTCATCTCGCAAAATTAGGTGTCATGTGCTTCGGATCACTTCGAGGGTTAAACAGCGACAACTGAGTTGGGCTAGTCATTGGGGGCACATGCACGAGGATTACTCGGCTGCCATCTAGGTCAAGCCGGCTATGTTAATTAGGACATCTATCGATGGACCCCTTTACTACGAGTTTATCTTTAATTTGAGCTTTGTTCCTCGTCTAGTTTGTCCGTCGGGATTCATGTTGTCTCCTTTGGGCAGTGAGGTTATGATTTCTTGTCATGTGACATTTTTTCGTGTTATATGTTATAATCCGGTGCTTTAGATCAAAATGAAGACAACTGCACCTCCGGGCCACGTGGATGAAGACTTCTCGACAGTCATTGACGAGGTCAAGCCGGCTCCGGTAGACAAAAGAAAACTAGTACTCCACTATATATGCAGGAGCCTTCACGCTTGCTTGCTAGTGTTGCTCTCTTCACACTGTCTCGTCCTCTCCAGATCTAAACACGACAGCGGTGGCCACACACTCTCTCTCTCTGCTCACCACTGGTCATAGATCCAGCCGGATCCTCTCCGCCGGGGAAGGTTAGAAGGTGCAACATTCACGCGGTCGTCCTCGGCCACGGCTCTTACCCACTACTGGCGCATCCCGATCAGCCTTCCTTGCCATTCTCTCCCAAGCACTGCTGGCAAGGGAGGGCCTCCGACCCCTTCTTCCTTGCTGCCGTAGTGTGGGCAGATCCGGCCTCCCGCCGCCCACCTAGTGACATCCCGGCGACCATCAAGTATAACTTCCTTCGAAACCGGCCTTTCTCTACATCCCGAGCTCCTGACGTTGCTGCCTTTGTATCTTTTACTATTTCTCAGGCCCCCTCATAGATAGGATCGATCGGCTGTTCGAAAACCACCTATTTTTTTACGGTTAAGAGGTAAAACTAGTTCATGCACTTGAATCTAGTACTACTTGGTTCAAACAAGGAAGAAAGGGGGTGGGGGATGGGGGAAGATTTGTTACCTGAATCTAGGACTTGGTCAAAAGAGGAAATAATGGGGGCGAAAAGTAGAAGAGACTGGCTATCCAACTGGTCTCTTGGTCTAATAGGGAAATAAAGGGAAACACAGTACAAACTCAATATAAACCCGATCTATTGGTTGAAAAGGGAAAGAAAGTGGGGACTGGGGGACAAGTCAACAGAGTAAGTCCAGCATTAGATTTGCTAGCCTCACAGAGTATAAGCTGGCTATACCGAACAAAAATGGGACCAACCCAGATATCCTGTTCTGATGACTATTGCCCCGAGCCACTCTTATGTAATGCCACTGGTAAAATGTAGCAGTCGCACTGTTAAAAGTAAGGACACATTAAACCAATGTTGTTTTCAATGTAATGCCTCCAGTAATATGAATCAATGGCACTTTTTTACATGTCCTGCTAAATTTCCCATTAAGATAAGTTGGTTCTTTTCATTAGAAATGCATCTGTCCTGGTCCGCCTACTCTCCTGTGCCCAAAGTAATGTCGTATTTAACGGTTGTCATAGTTAATCCTAAAGCCCACACTAATATCTAGCAATGCCACTGCTTTAGAAATTGCTACTGTCCTTGTAGGATTGCCATTCAGATAAGGAACATGCTTCTTTTCATTTGACGCGTGTTTCATCAGTTGTTAGTCACCCTCCTTTCCACCTTTTTTGTGCAAACAGAGATATACATTTCATGCTCGGTCTTAGTTGAACTGCACAAATGATATCCAAATTATAGTTGAACATTCCAAGATCTTCACAACCAACCTTGATGTTGCTCAATTTTATTGCAACTAATGAAGAAGAAGCTCTGTGGATTTCGTTTTCTGATGGAAATGGAACCGGGGCTGGAGCCCTTTTCTTAAAAAGATGAAGAAGCTGCTAGATCACAGGACATTGCTTCATTTTAGCTGAACTGCACCAAAAGGTCCCATGAATTGAATCATCCATGTTGGTGACTGAAAGAGCCAGCTTTAGCATCCCAGTCTAAGCACCCCCGACCTCCATCCTTGCGACGCACTGTACCCCTCATTTGCCACCTGCTCGACCCTAGTGTCACTTATAAAATGAAGTAATAATACAGTTAAAATAGAGCGAGTGTCCTCTCTATCATTTCATTTCCAATGTAGATAAAGAAAGTGCTTCTCTTTGTTAATGTATGTTTCATCAACTAGTCCCATTGTTAATGTTTAAGCGTTTCTACAAACTAGGGTGCTTAATTTTAGTTGATCTGTAAAAAAATAGAGATTTGAATGTCTCAAGGCGCCGCCTTGTACTATCGTTGTACACTGATGTTCATCACTGGCAGAAGGTGTATCTGGGAGACTTGGGACGATTTCCAGTATGAGGCGTACCGTATGAGGCGTCGCGGGGCCTATCTCGCCCTCGCAGCATGGCATACTATGAAACTATCACAATATTTTCTTCTATTTATTTTGTGTGTTTCATCAACTAGTGCCACTATAATGTAATCACGATTTTTCATTATCTGTGCAGACAGGGTTATTCAACTGCATTTTGGTGGAACTGCACAAATGTACGTATGGAACCGGCATATATGCAGAGTTCGAGGTGTGCCAAGTAAAAATTACCGGCACCAACCATGCTGCATGCACACATCGGCATCCACCACCACCAGTGGGATGTGTGGCGCTCTCTGTGGACGGATCTTTCTCGGCAGCAAATCCTCTAACCAAATTCTAGTAGCTTATATTGGCAGTTTTCTAGGGAGTACTCTTTTCTGAAAGAAGCACCAATCTATTTTTCTTTATTTGTACACCGTGTCACAACTTTGACCCAAAGGTCCAGAGATATTTTAGGGTGATTGGCGTAGTACTCGGAGACTGATTGTAAGCATGATTTTCATTAGCTGTCACACTGATTGTAAGCATGAGCGTGTGGAAGATTAGGTTAGTGCGAAGCTTACCTTAAACACTACCCCCACCGTTGAAACGAGGCGAGCATCGAGGGAACCGTGGAGAAAGGTGGGGAAGCGACGTCGTGCCATCCGGCCTCCTCTTGCGGTGGGAGAATGAATACTCATGTGGCTCCGGCTGGCTCTGCGCCCTCACGAACGGCACACCATACTCGATCGATTCGTTATCCTCTTGGTGCTCGACCTTCGACCTGTACACCCACCACCTCCGCCTGATTGTCGCTTCGGGCGAATCTGTCTGCTCCATCGCCCAGAGGAGATACTTGATGAACTCGGAGGACTATGGCATGACTGCCGCGAAGGAGTACATGTACATCACCGCCCTCATCGATGCCGTCTTGCTCTTTCGCATATATTGCCACATGGCCTGCACTGTCCTCGAAATCTCCCACTCATTGTCGAACCATGTAAGGATATCCTTCAACCTGGCTAACTTTGCTAGGTCGCCGCCGGCGATCTGCCTGATTCGCTGCTGCATCCTCTCCATAGATGTCCTTCTGAGTGTTCCGGTGCTAGCTTTGGAAGATGGGAGGAGAGACGGTGGTCTTGCAATAGAGAAGAGGGAGATGCGAGACAGTGGTTTTGGAATGGAGATGATGGAGAGGAGAGGAGGTGGTTTTGCAATGGAGAAGATCAGAAGAGGGAGAGGCAAGAAGGTGGTTTTGGAATGGAGATGATGGAGAGGAGAGGAGGTGGTTTTGCAATGGAGAAGAGGGAGAGGAGCGTGCGGCAGCGATTTAGGATTGGACGAGAGGTCCGTCGCGCTGTGACTGGATCAAAATCAAAATCAATTTACCCTGCAATTAAGAAAGCGACCCCACATTAACTAGTCTCCCTTTTATTCTGGGTCATAATGGACCATGATTTTCGCACATAAAATATATGTTATACATTGCAAAAATAATATAATTTGAATGTACATTCAGATACGAACCAAACAATACAATTTTTGGTGACATGTATTCACATTTTGCTTGTCAAATACAGTGCGTGGTCAAACTTTGACCCAAAATACGCAAAACAACAAAAAAATACGTCCAAGGCCAGCTCCGCTCTTCCGCTCTTCTCCTCGTAAACCACCACTGCTCCTCTCCTTTTCCAATCTAAATCCAGCGTCGCTCCTCTCCTCTTCCATTTCAAAACCACCGCCCCTCCTCTCCTCTTCCAGTCCAAAACCAGCGTCGCTCCTCTCCCATTCTAATCCAAAACCAGCGCTGCTCCTCTCCTCTTCCATTCCAAAACCACCGTCGGTGAGTGAAGGTGTTGTGGAGAAGTAGATCGATGGAGGAGTACAACCGATATGTGTGGATCGCAGACGACGACCCTGTGAAGCTAGCTTGGATGTTGGAGATAAAGTCTTGGTTTGACAACAAGGACCAACTAGCAGCGATGGCGACATCCATGGCCAAATATCTGCAACAGAGCGGAAAGGCAGTGATACTCCCGGAGGGAGTCGCGCAGGAGTAAATAGAGCTGCTCCTCTAGGCCATGGAGAAAACAGGTTCACCGAATCCGATCGTGAGGGAGCGGTGGTGGGAGAATCGAACCTAGATGGAGCATCCACTAGAGATTGAAGGATCGAGCATCTACAGGGTGCCGTTTGTGAGGGTGTCCTGCCAGAGCGAGCCGGTGGAGTCTTCGTCGACCGAACCCAACTGCAAGAAGAGAAAAGTAGTTGGCCCAATGACGCTTCCCCGCCATCCTCTCCCTCGCCGTTCACATCGTCTCACGGGGCGGCTGTCTGCCGCTGAGGAATAGGAGGGTACTGCCCCCCCAGCCCAATAATCGGGTAGGTTGTGAATTGTTAGGAGGAGCTTAGGGTTGTCAGTATTTGCAGGTTGTTAATTGTGTTTTGTGTTGTGTATTTTGGGAGTACTTTCAGATATGAATGTCTTTTGAATCTCAGATTTGCAGTATTGAGCGTATGAAGTATTTTATGAATTCCAGAGATCTATTTTTAGCACTTAAGAAATGTAGTTTCATAGGAGTATAAAAGTGCAGACAATGTGATTCTCAGAGAAGAAACTGCAAGTTTCAGTTTAAGATAAAAAACTGCAAGTTCAGTTTCAGATAAGAAACTGCAACTTTCAGAGGCAGAGCATTCATATTAACACGGACTTTTCAAACAGGGTTAACATCATGTTGGAAGTTTTATTCATGGTCGAAAATGGAACTATTAGCCAGTTAACATCATACTGATCAACATTCATGCACAGCACATCTTCATATGATGCACAATCAAAAAGATATGTTATTTTCAAAATGTCCACACAATGATGAGTGTGCGAAACACAAAGAAAACGAGGGACGAAGTTTTGGCAAGTTTTTGACGTGGTGTGCATAGATGACAATGGGGACCCACATGTCCATAAAGGCAGAGGCAAAAAAATTGGAGATATTTCCCTGCACAGGTGGAATCGAACCCGGGCGGAACAGCTGTCGGGTAGTGTCACTTGGCCACTAGGCTAGTTCAGTAGTTTCGTTAATAATAGGGCAGTTACTCAGGTGGTCGGATCCCCTCCTACGCCTTCATGCGCTCACCACGACGCCGCTGTCTGCCGTTGTGAACATGCTGAACAAACGAGAGGAATCTGGAGAGGACTGTACGTGGAGAGGCGGACAGTCGGGACCCGCCAGGTCGATGGCCGTACGCAAGCATGTGCCTCATCGAAAAAATACTTCCTCCTAATGCTATACTGACATTGGGGCCCATGGCTTTGTCAACATAGTTACAGTTTTTAGGTGCTTCAACGTAGTTACTATAGGAGATAAATTCACAACGAAGCCGGGGAGCTTGCAGGTATCATTTATTATCACTGGCACAACAAGTACCGGCTGGGTTTTTGGCTGCCCTGTCTAGGCTTTTATTCTTAACATGCGTAGCCCACGGCCTCGGATGGGATGTCCATAGGCCTGTTTGTATTTTCCTAAGGACCGTCATGTATCGACTGGCCTATGGACCTCCATCCGAGGTTTTATTTTTCCTGAAACATCGGTAACCCAATTTATGTATTTTTTTGAAGAAAACGCAGAGGTCTATTCTATTTTTCTATATAAGAATAGGAACGCCAGGTCCAGCTTATGTTTCCCTTCTATCTATATTATATATATTTAAAATATTTTATATGTTATTATATATTATTTTTATTGTCATCATATATTTAACAGATACTTACATATGTAAGAAAACAATATCCCACACTTATAAAAATAATTTCTTAACAATAAAATCCTGGATTGTTTTGGCACGAAAATCCTAGTGATTGTGTACAAAAGCTTGGTAAGATTTAAGGACGAATGTGATAATATCACATATTATTTAAATGTATTTATAACAAAATGCTCAGCCCCTTTTTATTTTTTGATAACATTGCTAGCCCAACTCAACATTATAATTAGAATCAGCCCAACAAACTCGTGTATTTCAAGAAAGTGCAAATGGCCTGTAATTTTTTAGGAAATAAAATAAATGGGCCACATGGATGCTACATTATTTGTTCACCGAGCCCAGCTAATGGACTGTAATTCAAAAAAAAGACCAAATTGACTATAAATTCCACCGTGCAAAAAAGACTGTAAATTCTGAAAAATGGGTTGAATACGTGCCACATTTTTGGAGGCTGAAGTGTGGGCCAATAGGTCGAAGCCAACGCAAGTCGTTGTCAATTTAGTCAATGAATGATTCTGACATGTTAGCCGTTGGATTGACATCTAACGACCGGCATCCATCTTCAATCTCTCGTCTTCTTCCTCCAGCGCCGCCGGGCCACCTCCCGCCTCCTGCTGCTAGCAGCTCTGCTTAGCACGCTTCTCTATGAAGCGCCACTCCACCGTTGGCCAGGCCATCCCTCCACCCATCCACACCTCCTGTTCTTCTCCACCGACTGCTAGACCACACCGCACTAGAACTAGTTAACCCTCGTATACCTCTCCGTCTGCGACTCTACTCCCACGTCTTCCCATCTCCGGCTCGTTGTTGTCCGGGGCCTCGCCGTCGTCAAACACCTTGGATGCGCTCGGCGTGGCATGGTCAATGATACATATTCAACGTATCTATAATTTTTTATTGTTCCATGCTATTATATTACCCATTTTGGATGTTTATGGGCTTTACTTTACACTTATATATCATTTTTGGGACTAACCTACTAACCGGAGGCCCAGCCCGTATTGCTGTTTTTTTGCCTATTTCAGTGTTTCAAAGAAAAGGAATATCAAACGGGGTCCAAACGGAATGAAACCTTCGGGAGCGATCTTTTTGGAACAAACGTGATCCAAAGGACTTGGTGTGCAAGTCAAGAAGCAATCGAGGAAGCCACGAGGGTGGAGGGAGCGCCCCCTACTGGGCGCGCCCCCTATCTCGTGGGCCCCTCGGGCGTCCACCGACGTACTTCTTCCTCCTATATATACCCACGTACCCCGAGAACATCAGAGGCGACCATGAAAAACTATTTCCACCACCCTAACCTTCTTTATCCGTGAGATCCCATCTTGGAGCCTTCGCCGGTGCTCCGCCGGAGGGGGAATCAACCACGGAGGGCCTCTACATCAACTCCAAGGCCTCTCCAATGAGTTGTGAGTAGTTTACCACATACCTTCGGATCCATAGTTATTAGCTAGATGGCTTCTTGTCTCTCTCTTTGGAACTCAATACCATGTTCTCCTTGATCTTCTTGGAGATCTATTCTATGTAACTCTTTTTGCGGTGTGTTTGTCGAGATCCAAATGAAGGAAACAGAAGATCGTCATGAACATATGCATACAGAGAGAAGTGATATCGACCATCTCTCCTTCTCTGAGAGATTGGTCGAACAACAATTTCTTGCATATCTATCCAACGCTACTGGCTACATATATACAACATAAGTATCTCTTACAATATAATCTCCTAATTAAAAACGAGCTGATCAAGGTCCACATGGTATTCTCCGTCTTTAGCGATCACGTGGTCAAGAAAGAATACCACCAATTCCTCTTGAATTCCTCGCATACGATCTGGTGGTAGGAGTTCATCCGGCATCCGAAATATCTAATTTGAAGAAGGGGGTCAATACATATATATGAATTAATGAAACTGAACACAAATGATGGTAACAAAATAAAATTGTGAATATTATTATTTACGCACTTCATATTGTTTGTCAGAGTAGCCCCGCTCACAGGTCGTGTGGCGGATGGACTCGCAAATGTAGTATCCACAACAATCATTCCCTGTTCCTGCCACAACCACTTTACAAGAACTAGAGATCAATCAAACTGATAATTAGCAAGCATGCTAAATGGTATTGATGAAACTAGCACTTGAATCACTAGGAGATGCGTGAAACATGCTACTATAGTACTTACTTTCGGGTGTCTAAATTGCGGCTTCTTCGGTAGTCCCGGAGTTTTTGAGGTGAATTTTTTTCAAACCCTGCCAGACAAAGAAAACAATTACTTGATATCAGGAAATGAACAAAGTTGCCGATATGGTGGGATAATGATCGATTTCACTTACTTCTCTAGAATTTCATTCATGTCCGCATACTCCTTGGGATCTTTTCGTCTCAAGTCTAAGACGGTTACTAGTCCCTGCTCAAGCTTAATCTCTAGGAGAATATAGTGGAAGCTGCGCACGCATGCATAACTCATCAATTACATTACTATAACCTCGACTAATAAGGGAAACCGAATATGCACAAGACAGTAACACTCACTGGAATATGTAAGGGAAGAGTATTATAGCTTTGTTTTGATTTAATACAAATGATTGTAGCGGCTTGGCCACGGTATCTTTGGCCTGAAATTCAACCATATATGCATCTACGAGATTTGTGTTAATGAACCCAATATCACCGATTTGTCTTTTCTTCAATTCGGCGATCTTCAATCTGCATAATATAGTGAGGATAATTAAAAATACATGCAATGAAAGAGCTGACCTATATATAGAGACTTAATGACAGAAATAGTACTACTTACAGGCAGTAGCAAGTGATCATTAATTTATCGAGGGCCTTTAGATTGGAAAACACGAAGAACACCTCAAATGGAACATTCAACAGTTCAATTCCAACGAGGTCATGCCCCTCTCTAACTCTCAGCGTCAAGATATTCCTCTCCTCAGACTCTCTGCAGGTTTTCATGTACCAATCATGGAATCTTCGCATCATCGTTGTTAGAGATCTTTCATCTTTGACGAGAGGCTTCCCATACACATATTTGTGTTCATCCACCTCCAAGAAATCATAATGTACATCATCGGGCAGGTAATATTCAAGATTGTTATAACCGGGCACCATCCCGCCTGGATCATTAGCGACGATATCGCTAGACACCTGGAGCGGGGGGAATGATCTGTTCACTTGTTTGACGAGCTGGGCAAGTTTTTTCTCAGCTCGTCGTTCTACTAACCTTTTACCACTGACAGTACTTCTCGACCGCTCCGCTTCGATAAATGACTTTGTAGTAATGCGCTCATAGTTGCCTTTCGCCGGAGACTTTGGTGGTTTCTTTAGGGCATCCAGAGTACGCTTCGCTTTTACCGGATCTATCTTCTCCTCCGGAGGTGGATGTTTCTTTGCTTTCACCCCTTCAAAGAAGTTCTTCACTTCGGCTTGCACGATCTTCGTGTTTTCCTCCAGGCTCCTCTTGTAGGTAACTTCTCTGGAGTCTTCAGAGAAGAACTGAATCTGTATTGCCTCCCGGCTCTGGCTGTAGTGCTAGACACCGGACCAGACGGAGCGGCTGCGGCTGTCTTTCCTTTCTTACGAGGCGGAGGAGAAGGAGTACGAAGCACCGGAGCAGCCAGAGCACCGGCGGGTCTCTTGATCCTCCTTGTTGACGAGGCGGAGAAGAAGGAGGCTAGTTGCTCGAGCGCGCCGGCGCAGGCAGAGAAGGAGGTGGAGTGCTGCCTCACACCGGAGAAGGAGGCTGAGTGTCCTGATCACTCGCCGGAGGAGGAGGAGGAGGAGGAGGAGGTGGACTGCCCTGACTCGACGGAGGAGGAGGAGGAGGAGGAGGCGGAGGCGTCCAGGTCGGAAGGTTGATGAGCTCCTTCCGCCATAGGCATGGAGTCTTCAGAGAAGAACCCAGCCGAATCTCCCCTTCACCCGTAGGGTGGTCAAGCTCAAGGTCCTCAAATCCATTCGTTATTTGATCCACAATCACCCAAGCATATCCTTCTGGAATCGATCGGCCGTGGTAGGTTCTGCCAGGTTCAGTAGGTAAAACAGAGCCAACAGCCGCCTTGACTTTCAATGTCATCCATCGCGTCATAAGGTGGCAATGTTGAGACTCCACGATAGCATCCACGGGGTAGCTAGAAGGAGCCGTGAAGAGAGGCTCCAGCTGCTGAGTCTGCTTGGTGGAAGCCACGCTGTTTCTCCGCTAAGATGGCGAGATAGCTTCAGGGGAAGCTTCGGCAGGTCGTTTGCTGCGATCTGCTTCTCCTTCCTCTAGCGCTTGTACCCTTTCGTGTAGCACTTGCAGTTGGCTATGCTCCACTTTCTTCCTCCTCTCCTGGCATTTGTAACCCCCTGCGTCCCGAAACCCAGCCTTCCACGGAACGGAGCCTGGCGTGCCTCGTGTCCGTCCAGGGTGCTCAGGATTCCCGAGGGCCATTGTGAGATCGTCCTGCTCTCTGTCTGGAACGAACGTCCCTTGCTGCCTTTCTCGATATACTCCTGAAGCCTCGTGACGGGTATTCGCAGTTGCTCTTCCGTCCAAACGCACTTCCCTGGTACAGGGTCCAAGGTTCTGCCAACCCCGAAGAACCAAGTCCGGCAATAGTCTCGCCAGTTCAATGTCTCTGGTTAGACCCCTTTAGCAATCAGGTCATTCTCAGCCTTGTCCCACAAAGGTCGGGCTTGGAGGTAGCCACCTGACCCCGTGCGATGGTGATGCTTCTTCTTTGCAGCATTTTTCTTGTTTGTCGCTGACATCTTCTTACTCTTTTCCGATGTCTTGTGGGCCACAAATGCGGGCCAGTGATCTCTGATCTTCTCATACTTACCGGTGAATTCAAAGGTGTCTTTTCTTCGTCGACAAACTCTGTTTTCAGCTCATTCTTCCACCTCCTGAATAGTTCTGCCATCATCTTAAGAGCATGAGACTTGATTAATTGCTCTTTAACTGGCTTCTCCGGATCCTCCTCTCACGGTAGGGTGAAATTTGCCTTAAGCGTTGTCCAAAGATCTTCTTTCTGCATATCAGAGATATAAGACACCTTAGGGTCTTCATTCTTAGGATTTAACCATCGGTGGATACTAATCGAGATCTTGTCCCTAACAAGAACCCCACACTGAGCACGAAATGCATCCATTGTTCGGATGGGTTCAATCGGCTTGCCATCGCACGCGATTGCTGTGATCTCAAACCTTTCATCCGAGCGCAACTTTTTCATCGGGCCTCGTTTCTTTACCAAAGTTGTGCTCGATCCAGAGGGCTAGAGAAAAGAAGAAAGGCGATGGTTAATTAATATGTGTACATATGAAAACAATGAATGCATCAATTAGCTAGTCAGCACAGGCTTAACTAATATATATACCTGGCCGGACTCGGTTCAGTCACCGGAGCCGTCATCACGGTCTCCTTCTTGTACCAGCATTGGGTCACCGGAGCCATCATAATCATAGTCTTCTTCTTCACCGTGTCCTTCCAGAACATCGGTGTCGTTGAGAAATGACAAGACGGCATCACTTCCTTTTGTGATTATGTCCCCCAACATCGCTTCTGTTGCTTCGCCTCGGGGGTTCTCCATAGTTTCTGCAAATATTTACAACATGGCAATTATTATTCAAACATGACAGATGGATATATTAGTGTCAAATGTAGCACTAGCTAGCTAATCACAATAAGGAATCATATTAATTAGTGGCCTTGACAGTTCTTCTCTCTTTGGGGCGGCCTCGACAATGCTTCAAGGGTTTGGGGTGGCCTCGACAACGCGTCAAGGGTTTGGGGTGGCCTCGACGACAACGCTCATTTAACTTGGTAAATTTGGGTGGCCTCGAGAGAGTTTGTTGGGTAGGGGCGTGGCGGGAGGGGGTAGGAGACCGACATCATTTTTTTCTAGGGTTTGGGTGTCCTCAAGATTTCTGGTCGAGCGAGAGGGCCGGGGGGTCCTCCCAAGTTATCACGGTCGAGAGGGGGTATATATATCGACCGCCCCTCATGTTGAAGTTATCGGGGAGGGGGTTATTTCGACAACGACATACCCGATAAAAAGTAAGAAGACGAAGAAGAAATAAAAAGAGGAGAAGAAGAATGGAATACAGGAGAAGATCGAAGAAAATATTTTCTATTTTTTCTTCTTCTCCTCTATTCACTTCTTCTTCTCCTCTTCTTTTTCTTCTTTTTTCCTCTTCTTATTTATTTCTCCTCTTCTTCCTCTCCTCTTCTTCTCCTTTCTTCCTCTTCTTATTTTCCTTTTTCCTCTCCTTCTTTTTCTTGTTCTTCCTTATCTTCCTAGCTAGATATATAATACTTTTCTAAAAATGTAACTTTTGCATATATAAAACTTCTTCTTCTTCTTCCTTCTTCCTTCTCTTCCTTCTTTTCCTAAATATATAAAACTTTTCTAAAAATGAAACTAACTTAAAATGTACTAAATCAGAGAACATATATAGATAAAACTAACCTAAAATGTACCCAAATGTACTAAAAATCTATCTTTTATATGCACAGAGAACATACATACATATACATTTTTATAAAAATGCAAAAAACAAATCATCATATATATGAACAAAAAATCTAAAAAAGGACATATAATCAGATATACACACATACATATACTCACACATATACATATAATCTAGAAAAAAATCATATATATGTGAGAAAACAGAGGAGATAGGACAGGGGGGCGGTGCCGGCCTGACCAAGGAGAGGTGCGACATGGTCGGGCAGGGGCAGAGGCACGGCGCCGGCGTCGGTGTAGAGGGCGGCGACGGTGGCGTGGTTGGGGCAGGGGCGACGGCGGCGTGGTTGGGGCAGGGGCGATGGCGTCGACGGGGCAGAGG
>NC_041385.1:529643621-529653002 GCF_002162155.2 Triticum dicoccoides | reverse complement strand
AGAGGCACGGCGAGCTCGGGCAGCCTGGCGTCGTCGTCGGAGGGATCGAAGAACTGATGAAATTTTCACAAGTGCTGGATTATATAGCAAAGCCATTGGTACCGGTTGGTGGCACCAACCGGTACCATTGCCACCCTTTAGTCCCGGTTGGTGTCACCAACCTGGACCAAAGGTCTCTTTTCAGCAGCCCAAAGGGCGGGAAGCAGAGGCCTTTGGTCCCGGTTGGTGGCACAAACCGGGAC
The DNA here is from genome assembly GCF_002162155.2 of Triticum dicoccoides. Taxonomy (NCBI): domain Eukaryota; kingdom Viridiplantae; phylum Streptophyta; class Magnoliopsida; order Poales; family Poaceae; genus Triticum; species Triticum dicoccoides. The sequence goes on along the minus strand of NC_041385.1, from coordinate 529,652,760 downwards.
TAAAGGGTGGCATTGGTACCAGTTGGTGCCATCAACCGGTACCAATGCACACCTTTAGTCCTGGTTGGTGCCACCAACCGGGACTAAAGGCCTTGCGCTGGCGCGGTGCGGTGGGATGTTTAGTCCCACCTCACTAGCTGAAGAGCGGCCGCACTTGTTTATAAGCGCTGTCGCGCCATCTCCATTGAACTCCTTTGAATTGCAGGCCTATGGGCCAATCTAACACTGCTATGGTTGTGGGCCTACTGGGCCTTCTACGGGCCTGAATCCTGGCCCATGGATGTGTTTCTAGTCGTATTCAGGCTATGGTGGCCGTGTAGGTGGCATATTTTTTATTTTTTTCCCAGTTTTTTTGTTTTCTTTTTTGCTTTATTTATTTTGTTTTGTTTCTACTTACAAAAAAATACATATTTTTTATTTTATTTTGTTTCTAATTACTTATTTATCTTATTTTATGATAATTCTTTATGCTATTAAAGTTTCTAATAAAAAAAGTTCGTTATGCAAATTCTTTTTTCTTTTAATGATTTTGAACAGAAAATACTTTGATAATTTTAGTTGGATCAATTTGATATAATTTTAGTTTCAATAATACTAGAGGTTGCTTATAATGTTTTGAACACTAAATACTTTGATAATTTTAGTTTCATAAATTTTATTTATGTTATTAAAGTTTATTTTATTTTGTTTCTACTTATATATTTTATTAAAGTTTATTTTATTTTGTTTCAACTAACTTATTTATTTTATTTTATGATAATTCGTGTACAAAACGGACAATCTGTTTCGAAGTATCAGGGTTTCATACAGAAACTCGTCTGTTACAAAGGGATTTCATTTTTTTGAACTTATTTGAACTCCATAGTTTTTCTGTGTTCAGAATGCACCATTCAAAGCCACATCACCAATTTTCGACGCTTTCTGACTTCATTTGTTATTTTTCATGCAATTACTGATTATTTTGAGCTATAAGACCATGAAATTGAAAAGCATTTGAAATGAACTCTGAAAAGGTTGAAAGTTGGCATGGCATTATCATTTCACCAACATAGCATGTGCAAGAAAGTAGAGAGGGTTACGCCAAAAACTGGATGCACTTCATGTACAAAACAGACAATCTGTTTCGAAGTATCAGAGTTTCATACGGAAACTCGTCTGTTACAAAGGGATTTCATTTCTTTGAAATTATTTGAACGCCATAGTTTTTCTGTGTTCAAAATGCACCATTCAAAGCCACAACATCAGTTTTCAACCCTTTCTGACTTCATTTGTTATTTTTCATGCAATTACTGATTATTTTGAGCTATAAGACCATGAAATTGAAAAGCATTTGAAATGAACTCTGAAAAGGTTGAAAGTTGGCATGGAATCATCATTTCACCCACATAGCATGTGCAAGAAAGTAGAGAGGGTTACAACAAAAACTTGATGCACTTCGTGTACAAAACAGACAATCTCTTTCGAAGTATCAGTGTTTCATACGGAAACTCATCTGTTACAAAGGGATTTCATTTCTTTGAAATTATTTGAACGCCATAGTTTTTGTGTGTTCAAAATGAACCATTCAAAGCCACAACATCAATTTTCAACCCTTTCTGACTTCATTTGTTATTTTTCATGCATTTACTGATTATTTTGAGCTATAAGACCATGAAATTGAAAAGCATTTGAAATGAACTCTGGAAAGGTTGAAAGTTGGCATGGTATCATCATTTCACCCACATAGCATGTGCAAGAAAGTAGAGAGGGTTACGGCAAAAACTGGATGCACTTCGTGTACAAAACGGACAATCTCTTTCGAAGTATCAGGGTTTCATACGAAAACTCGTCTATTACAAAGGGATTTCATTTTTTTGAAATTATTTGAACTCCATAGTTTTCTGTGTTCAAAATGCACCATTCAAAGCCACATCATCAATTTTCAACCCCTTCTGACTTCATTTGTTATTTTTCATGCATTTACTGATTATTTTGAGCTATAAGACCATAAATTGAAAAGCATTTGAAATGAACTCTGAAAAGGTTGAAAGTTGGCATGGTATCATCATTTCACCCACATAGCATGTGCAAGAAAGTAGAGATGGTTACGACAAAAACTGGATGCACTTCGTGTACAAAACGGACAATCTCTTTCGAAGTATCAGGGTTTCATACGGAACCTCGTCTGTTACAAAGGGATTTCATTTTTTTGAACTTATTTGAACTCCATAGTTTTTCAGTTTTCAAAATGCACCATTTAAAGCCACATCATCAATTTTCAACCCTTTCTGACTTCATTTGTTATTTTTCATGCATTTACTGATTATTTTGAGCTATAGGACCATGAAACTGAAAAGCATTTGAAATGAACTTTGAAAAGGTTGAAAGTTGGCATGGTATGATCATTTCACCCACATAGCATGTGCAAAGAAGTAGAGAGGGTTAGTCAAAAACTAGATGCACTTCATGTACAAAACGAACAACCTCTTTCGAAGTATCAGGGTTTCATACGGAAACTCGTCTGTTACAAAGGGATTTCATTTTTTTGAAATTATTTGAACTCCATAGTTTTTCTGTGTTAAAATGCACCATTCAAAGCCACATAATCAATTTTCAACCCTTTCTGACTTCATTAGTTATTTTTCATGCATTTACTGATTATTTTGAGCTATAAGACTATGAAATTGAAAAGCATTTGAAATGAACTATGAAAAGGTTGAAAGTTGGCATGGTATCATCATTTCACCCACATAGCATGTGCAAGATAGTAGAAAGGGTTACGGCAGAAACTGGATGCACTTCGTGTACAAAACGCACAATCTCTTTCTAAGTATCAGGGTTTCATACGAAAACTCTTCTGTTACAACGGGATTTCATTTTTTCAAACTTATTTGAACTCCATAGTTTTTCTTTGTTCAAAATGCACCAATCAAAGGCACATCATCAATTTTCAACCCTTTCTGACTTCATTTGTTATTTTTCATGCATTTACTGATTATATTGAGCTATAAGACCATTAAATTGAAAAGCATTTGAAATGAACTCTGAAAAGGTTGAAAGTTGGCATGGTATCATAATTTCACCCACATAGCATGTGCAAGAAAGTAGAGAGGGTTAGGCAAAAACTGGATGCACTTCATGTACAAAACAAACAATCTCTTTCGAAGTATCAGCGTTTCATACGGAAACTCGTCTGTTACAAAGGGATTTCATTTCTTTGAACTAATTTGAACTCCATAGTTTTTCTGTGTTCAAAATGCACCATTCAAAGCCGCATCATCAATTTTCAACCCTTTCTGACTTCATTTGTTATTTTTCATGCATTTACTGATTATTTTGAGCTATAAGACCATGGAATTGAAAAGCATTTGAAATGAACTCTGAAAAGGTTGAAAGTTGGCATGGTATCATCATTTCACCCACATAGCATGTTCAAGGAAGTAGAGAGGGTTCGGAAAAAACTGGATGCACTTCATGTACAAAACAGACAACCTCTTTCGAAGTATCAGGGTTCCATACGGAAACTTGTCTGTTACAAAGGGATTTCATTTTTTTGAAATTATTTGAACTCAATAGTTTTTCGGTGTTCAAAATGCACCATTCAAAGCCGCATCATCAATTTTCAACCCTTTCTGATTTCATTTGTTATTTTTCATGCATTTACTGATTATTTTGAGCTATAAGACCATGAAATTGAAAAGCATTTGAAATGAACTCTGAAAAGATTGAAAGTTGGCATGGTATCATCATTTCACCCGCATAGCATGTGCAAGAAAGTTGAAAGGGTTACTGCTGAAACTGGATGCACTTCGTGTACATAACGCACAATCTCTTTCTAAGTATCATGGTTTCATACGAAAACTCGTCTGTTACAACGGGATTTCATTTTTTTGAACTTATTTGAACTCCATAGTTTTTCTGTGTTCAAAATGCACCATTCAAAGGCACATCATCTATTTTCAACCCTTTCTGACTTCATTTGTTATTTTTCATGCATTTACTGATTATTTTGAGCTATAAGACCATGAAATTGAAAAGCATTTGAAATGAACTCTGAAAAGGTTGAAAGTTGGCACGGTATCATCATTTCACCCACATAGAATGTGCAAGAAAGTAGAGAGGGTTACGGCAAAAACTAGATGCACTTCGTGTAGAAAACGGACAATCTCTTTCGAAGTATCAGGGTTTCATACGAAAACTCGTCTGTTACAACGGGATTTCATTTTTTTGAACTTATTTGAACTCCATAGATTTTCTGTGTTCAAAATGCACCATTCAAAGGCACATCATCAATTTTCAACACTTTCTGACTTCATTTGTTATTTTTCATGCATTTACTGATTATTTTGAGCTATAAGACCATGAAATTTAAAAGCATTTGAAATGAACTCTGAAAAGGTTGAAAGTTGTCATGGTATCATCATTTCACCCACATAGCATGTTCAAGGAATTAGAGAGAGTTAGGAAAAAACTGGATGCACTTCATGTACAAAACAGACAACCTCTTTCGAAGTATCAGGGTTTCATACTGAAACTCGTCTGTTACAATGGGATTTCATTTCTTTGAACTTATTTGAACTCCATAGTTTTTCGGTGTTCAAAATGCACCATTCAAAGCCACATCATGAATGTTCAACCCTTTCTAACTTCATTTGTTATTTTTCATGCATTTACTGATTATTTTGAGCTATAAGACCATGAAATTGAAAAGCATTTGAAATGAACTCTGAAAAGGTTGAAAGTTGGCATGGTATCATCATTTCACCCACATAGCATGTGCAAGAAAGTAGAGAGGGTTATGGCAAAAACTGGATGCACTTCGTGTACAAAACGGACAATCTCTTTCGAAGTATCAGGGTTTCATACGGAAACACGTCTATTACAAAGGGATTTCATTTTTTGAACTTATTTGAACTCCATAGTTTTTCTGTGTTAAAAATGCACCATTCAAAGCCACATCATTAATTTTCAACCCTTTCTGACTTCATTCGTTAATTTTCATGCATTTACTAATTATTTTGAGCTATAAGACCATTAAATTGAAAAGCATTTGAAATGAACTCTGAAAAGGTTGAAAGTTGGCATGGTATTATCAGTTCACCCACATAGCATGTGCACGAAAGTAGAGAGGGTTACGGCAAAAACTAGATGCACTTCATGTACAAAATGGACAATCTCTTTCGAAGTACCTGGGTTTCATACGGAAACTCGTCTGTTACAAAGGGATTTCATTTTTTTTGAACTTATTTGCACTCCCTAGTTTTTCTGTGTTCAAAATGCACCATTCAAAGGCACATCATCAATTTTCAACCCTTTCTGATTTCATTTGTTATTTTTCATGCATTAACTGATTATTTTGAGCTATAAGACCATTAAATTGAAAAGCATTTGAAATGAACTCTGAAAAGGTTGAAAGTTGGCATGGTATCATAATTTCACCCACATAGCATGTGCAAGAAAGAAGAGAGGGTTAGGCAAAAACTGGATGCACTTCATGTACAAAACAGACAATCTCTTTCGAAGTATCAGGGTTTCATACAAAAACTCGTCTGTTACAAAGGGATTTCATTTCTTTGAACTTATTTGAAGTCCATAGTTTTTCTGTGTTTAAAATGCACCATTCAAATCCACATCATCAATTTTCAACCCTTTCTGACTTCATTTGTTATTTTTCATGCATTTACTAATTATTTTGAGCTATAAGACCATGAAATTGAAAAGCATTTGAAATGAACTCTTAAAAGGTTGAAAGTTGCCGTGGTATCATCATTTCACCCACATAGCATGTGCCAGAAAGTAGAAAGGGTTACGGCAAAAACTGGATGCACTTCGTGTACAAAACGGACAATCTCTTTCGAAGTGTCAGGGTTTCATACGGAACCTCGTCTGTTACAAAGGGATTGCATTGCTTTGAACTTATTTGAACTCCATAGTTTTTCTTTGTTCAAAATGCACCATTCAAAGCCACATCATCAATTTTCAACCCTTTCTGGCTTCATTTGTTATTTTTCATGCATTTACTGATTATTTTGAGCTATAAGACCATGAAATTGAAAAGCATTTGAAATGAACTCTGAAAAGGTTGAAAGTTGGCATGGTATCATCATTTCACCCACATAGCATGTGCAAGAAAGTAGAGAGGGTTACGACAAAAACTGGATGCACTTCGTGTACAAAACGGACTATCTCTTTCGAAGTATCAGGGTTTCATACGGAAACTCGTTTGTTACAAGGGGATTTCATTTCTTTGAACTTATTTTAACTCCATAGTTTATCTATGTTCAAAATGCACCATTCAAAGCCACGTCATCAATTTTCAACCCTTTCTGACTTCATTTGTTATTTTTCATACATTTACTGATTATTTTGAGCTACAAGACCATGAAAATGAAAAGCATTTGAAATGAACTTTGAAAAGGTTGAAAGTTGGCATGGTATCATCATTTAACCCACATAGCATATGCAAGGAAGTAGAGAGGGTTAGGAAAAAATTGGATGCACTTCATGTACAAAACAGACAACCTCTTTCGAAGTATCAGGGTTTCATATGGAAACTCGTCTGTTACAAAGGGATTTCATTTTTTTGAAATTATTTGAACTCCATAGTTTTTGTGTGTTCAAAATGCACCATTCAAATCCACATCATCAATTTTCAACCCTTTCTAACTTCATTTGTTATTTTTCATGCATTTACTAATTATTTTGAGCTATAAGACCATGAAATTGAAAAGCATTTGAAATGAACTCTGAAAAAGTTGAAAGTTGGCATGGTATCATCATTTCACCCATATAGCATGTGCAAGAAAGTAGAGAGGGTTACGGCAAAAACCGGATGCACTTCATGTACAAAACGGACAATCTCTTTCGGAGTATCAGGGTTTCACACAGAAACTCGTCTGATACAAAGGGAATTCATTTTTCTGAACTTATTTGAACTCCTTAGTTTTTCTGTGTTCAAAATGCACCATTCAAAGCCACATCATCAATTTTCAACCCTTTCTGATTTCATTTGTTATTTTTCATGCATTTACTGATTATTTTGAGCTATAAGACCCTGAAATTGAAAAGCATTTGAAATGAACTCTGAAAAGGTTGAAAGTTGGCATGGTATCATCATTTCACCCAGAAAGCATGTGCAAAAAGTAGAGAGGGTTACGACAAAAACTGGATGCACTTGGTGTACAAAACGGACAATCTCTTTCGAAGTATCAGGGTTTCATATGGAAACTCGTCTGTTACAAAGGGATTTCATTTTTTTAACTTATTTTAACTCCATAGTTTTTCTGTGTTCAAAATGCACCATTCAAAGCCACATCATCAATTTTCAACCCTTTCAGACTTCATTTGTTATTTTTCATGCATTTACTGATTATTTTGAGCTATAAGACCATGAAATTGAAAAGCATTTGAAATGAACTATGAAAAGGTGGAAAGTGGGCATGGTATCATCATTTCACCCACATAGCATGTGCAAGAAAGTAGAAAGGGTTACGGCAGAAACTGGATGCACTTCATGTACAAAACGCACAATCTCTTTCTAAGTATCAGGGTTTCATACGAAGACTCGTCTGTTACAACGGGATTTCATTTTTTTGAACTTATTTGAACTCCATAGTTTTTCTGTGTTCAAATTCCACCATTCAAAGGCACATCATCAATTTTCAACCCTTTCTGACTTCATTTGTTACTTTCATGCATTTACTGATTATTTTGTGCTATAAGACCATTAAATTGAAAAGCATCTGAAATGAACTCTGAAAAGGTTGAAAGTTGGCATGGTATCATAATTTCACCCACATAGCATGTGCAAGAAAGTAGAGAGGGTTAGGCAAAAACTGGATGCACTTCATGTACAAAACAGACAATGTCTTTCGAAGTATTAGGGTTTCATACGGAAACTCGTCTGTTACAAAGGGATTTCATTTCTTTGAACTTATTTGAACTCCTTAGTTTTTCTGTGTTTAAAATGTACCATTCAAAGCCACATCATCAATTTTCAACCCTTTCTGACTTCATTTGTTATTTTTCATGCATTTACTGATTATTTTGATCTATAAGACCATGAAATTGAAAAGCATTTGAAATGAACTCTGAAAAGGTTGAAAGTTGGCATGGTATCATCATTTCACCAACATAGCATATGCAAGGAAGCAGAGAGGGTTAGGCAAAAACTGGATGCACTTCATGTACAAAACTGACAACCTCTTTCGATGTATCAGGGTTTCATACGGAAACTCGTCTGTTACAAAGGGATTTCATTTTTTTGAAATTATTTGAACTCCATAGTTTTTCTGTGTTCAAAATGCACCATTCAAATCCACATCATCAATTTTCAACCCTTTCTGACTTCATTTGTTATTTTACATGCATCTACTGATTATTTTGAGCTATAAGACCATGAAATTGAAAAGCATTTGAAATGAACTCTGAAAAGTTTGAAAGTTGGCATGTTATCATCATTTCACCCACATAGCATGTGCAAGAAAGTAGAGAGGGTTACGGCAAAAACTGGATGCACTTCATGTACAAAATGGACAATCTCTTTCGGACTATCAGGGTTTCATACGGAAACTCGTCTGTTACAAAGGGAATTCATTTTTTTGAACTTATTTGAACTCCTTAGTTTTTCTGTGTTCAAAATGCACCATTCAAAGACACATCATCAATTTTCAACTCTTTCTGACTTCATTTGTTATTTTTCATGCATTTAGTGGTTATTTTGAGGTATAAGACCATGAAAATGAAAAGCATTTGAAATGAACTTTGAAAAGGTTGAAAGTTGGCATGGTATCATCATTTCACCCACACAGCATGTGCAAGGAAGTAGAGAGGGTTAGGAAAAAACTAGATGCACTTCATGTACAAAACAGACAACCTCTTTCGAAGTATCAGGGTTTCAAATGGAAACTCATCTGTTACAAAGGGATTTCATTTTTTTTGAAATTATTTGAACTCCATAGTTTTTCTGTGTTCAAAATGCACCATTCAAAGCCACATCATCAATTTTCAACCCTTTCTGACTTCATTTGTTATTTTTCATGCATTTACTGATTATTTTGAGCTATAAGACCATGAAATTGAAAAGCATTTGAAATGAACTCTGAAAAGGTTGAAAGTTGGCATGGTATCATCATTTCACCCACATAGCATGTGCAAGAAA
>NC_041385.1:529637980-529643323 GCF_002162155.2 Triticum dicoccoides | reverse complement strand
ATTGAAAAGCATTTGAAATGAACTCTGAAAAGGTTGAAAGTTGGCATGGTATCATCATTTCACCCACATAGCATGTGCAAAAAGTGGAGAGGGTTCGACAAAAACCGGATGCACTTCATGTACAAAACGGACAATCTCTTTCGAAGTATCAGGGTTTCATACGGAAACTCGTCTGTTACAAAGGGATTTCATTTTTTTGAACTTATTTGAACTCCATAGTTTTTCTGTGTTCAAAATGCACCATTCAAAGCCACATCATCAATTTTCAACCCTTTCTGACTTCATTTGTTATTTTTCATGCATTTACTGATTATTTTGAGCTATAAGACCATGAAATTGAAAAGCATTTGAAATGAACCCTGAAAAGGTGGAAAGTTGGCATGGGATCATCATTTCACCCACATAGCATGTGCAAGAAAGTAGAAAGGGTTACGGCAGAAACTGGATGCACTTCGTGTACAAAACGCACAATCTCTTTCTAAGTATCAGGGTTTCATATGAAAACTCGTCTGTTACAACGGGATTTCATTTTTTTGAACCTATTTGAACTCCATAGTTTTTCTGTGTTCAAAATGCACCATTCAAAGGCACATCATCAATTTTCACCCCTTTCTGATTTCATTTGTTATTTTTCATGCATTAACTGATTATTTTGAGCTATAAGACCATTAAATTGAAAAGCATTTGAAATGAACTTTGAAAAGGTTGAAAGTTGGCATGGTATCATAATTTCACCCACATAGCATGTGCAAGAAAGTAGAAAGGGTTAGGCAAAAACTGGATGCACTTCATGTACAAAACAAACAATCTCTTTCGAAGTATCAGGGTTTCGTACGGAACCTTGTCTGTTACAAAGGGATTTCATTTCTTTGAACTTATTTGAACTCCATAGTTTTTCTGAGTTTAAAATGCACCATTCAAAGCCACATCATCAATTTTCAACACTTTCTGACTTCATTTGTTATTTTTCATGCATTTACTGATAATTTTGAGCTATAAGACCATGAAATTAAAAAGCATTTGAAATGAACTCTAAAAAGGTTGAAAGTTGGCATGGTATCATCATTTCACCCACATAGCATGTGCAAGAAAGTAGAGAGGGTTACGACAAAAACTGGATGCACTTCGTGTACAAAACGGACAATCTCTTTCGAAGTATCAGGGTTTCATACGGAAACTCATCTGTTACAAAGGGATTTCATTTTTTTGAACTTATTTTAACTCCATAGTTTTTCTGTGTATAAATGCACCATTCAAAGCCACATCATCAATTTTCAACCCTTTATGACTTCATTTGTTATTTAATGCATTTACTAATTATTTTGAGCTATAAGACCATGAAATTGAAAAGCATTTGAAATGAACTCCGAAAAGGTTGAAAGTTGGCATGGTATGATCATTTCACCCACATAGCATGTGCAAGAAAGTAGAGAGGGTTACAACACAAACTGGATGCACTTCGTGTACAAAACGTACAATCTCTTTTGAAGTATCAGGGTTTCATACGGAAACTCGTCTGTTACAAAGGGATATCATCTTTTTGAACTTATTTTAACTCCGTAGTTTTTCTGTGTTCAAAATGCACCATTCAAAGCCACATCATCAATTTTCAACCCTTTCTGACTTCATTTGTTATTTTTCATGCATTTGCTGATTATTTTGAGCTATAAGACCATGAAATTGAAAAGCATTTGAAATGAACGCTGAAAAGGTTGAAAGTTGGCATGGTATCATCATTTCGCCCACATAGCATGTGCAAGAAAGTAGAAAGGGTTACGGTAGAAACTGGATGCACTTCGTGTACAAAACGCACAATCTCTTTCTAAGTATCAGTGTTTCATACGAAAACTCGTCTGTCACAACGAGATTTCATTTTTTTGAACTTATTTGAACTCCATAGTTTTTCTGTGTTCAAAATGCACCATTCACAGCCACATCATCAATTTTCAACCCTTTCTGACTTCATTTGTTAATTTTCATGCATTTACTGATTATTTTGAGCTATAAGACCATGAAATTGAAAAGCATTTGAAATGAACTCGGAAAAGGTTGAAAGTTGGTATGGTATCATCATTTCACCCACATAGCATGTGCAAGAGAGTAGAGAGGGTTAGGCAAAAACTGGATGCACTTCGTGTACAAAACGGACAATCTCTTTCGAAGTATCAGGGTTTCATACGGAAACTCGTCTGTTACGAAGGGATTTCATTTCTTTGAACTTATTTGAACTCCATAGTTTTTCTGTGTTCGAAATGCACCATTCAAAGCCACATCATCAATTTTCAACCCTTTCTGGCTTCATTTGTTATTTTTTATGCATTTACTGATTATTTTGAGCTATAAGACCATGAAATTGAAAAGCATTTGAAATGAACTCTGAAAAGGTTGAAAGTTGGCATGGTATCATCATTTCACCCACATAGCATGTGCAAGAAAGTAGAGAGGGTCACGACAAAAAGTGGATGCACTTCGTGTACAAAACGGACAATCTCTTTCGAAGTATCAGGGTTTCATACGGAAACTCGTCTGTTACAAAGGGATTTCATTTTTTTGAACTTATTTGAACTCCATAGTTTTTCTGTGTTCAAAATGCACCATTCAAAGCCACATCATCAATTTTCAACCCTTTCTGGCTTCATTTGTTATTTTTCATGCATTTACTAATTATTTTGAGCTATAAGACCATGAAATTAAAAAGCATTTGAAATGAACTTTGAAAAGGTTGAAAGTTGGCATGGTATCATCATTTCACCCGCATAGCATGTGCAAGGAAGTAGAGAGGGTTAGGCAAAAACTGGATGCACTTCATTTACAAAACTGACAACCTTTTTCGAAGAATCAGGATTTCATACGGAAACTCGTCTGTTACAAAGGGATTTCATTTTTTGAAATTATTTGAACTCCATAGTTTTCTGTGTTCAAAATGCACCATTGAAAGCCACATCATCAATTTTCAACCCTTTCTGACTTCATTTGTTATTTTTCATGCATTTACTGATTATTTTGAGCTATAAGACCATGAAACTGAAAAGCATTTGAAATGAAATCTGAAAAGGTTGAAAGTTGGCATGGTATCATCATTTCACCCACATTGCATGTGCAAGAAAGTAGAGAGGGTCACGACAAAAACTAGATGCACTTCGTGTACAAAACGGACAATCTCTTTCGAAGTATCAGGGTTTCATATGGAAACTCGTCTGTTACAAAGGGATTTCATCTTTTTCAACTTATTTTAACTCCATAGTTTTTCTGTGTTCAAAATGCACCATTCAAAGCCACATCATCAATTTTCAACCCTTTTTGACTTCATTTGTTATTTTTCATGCATTTACTAATTATTTTGAGCTATAAGACCATGAAAATGAAAAGCATTTGAAATGAACTTTGAAAAGGTTGAAAGTTGGCATGGTATCATCATTTCACCCACATAGCATGTGCAAGGAAGTAGAGAGGGTTAGGAAAAATTGGATGCACTTCATGTACAAAACAGACAACCTCTTTCGAAGTATCAGGGTTTCATACGGAAACTCTCCTGTTACAAAGGGATTTCATTTTTTTGAAATTATTTGAACTCCATAGTTTTTCTGTGTTCAAAGTGCACCATTCAAAGCAACATCATCAATTTTCAACCCTTTATGACTTCATTTGTTATTTAATGCATTTACTAATTATTTTGAGCTATAAGACCATGAAATTGAAAAGCATTTGAAATGAACTCTGAAAAGTTTGAAAGTTGGCATGGTATGATCATTTCACCCACATAGCATGTGCAAGAAAGTAGAGAGGGTTACAACACAAACTGAATGCACTTCGTGTACAAAACGGACAATCTCTTTCGAAGTATCAGGGTTTCATACGGAAACTCGTCTGTTACAAAGGGATTTCATCTTTTTGAACTTATTTTAACTCCGTAGTTTTTCTGTGTTCAAAATGCACCATTCAAAGCCACATCATAAATTTTCAACCCTTTCTGACTTCGTTTGTTATTTTTCATGCATTTACTGATTATTTTGAGCTATAAGACCATGAAATTGAAAAGCATTTGAAATGAACTCTGAAAAGGTTGAAAGTTGGCATGGTATCATAATTTCACCAACATAGCATGTGCAAGAAAGTAGAAAGGGTTACGGCAAAAACTGGATGCACTTCGTGTACAAAACGGACAATCTCTTTCGAAGTATCGGCGTTTCATATGGAAACTCGTCTGTTACAAAGGGATTTCATTTTTTTGAAATCATTTGAACTCCATAGTTTTTCTGTGTTCAAAATGCACCATTGAAAGCCACATCATCAATTTTCAACCCTTTCTGATTTCATTTGTTATTTTTCATGCATTTACTGATTATTTTGAGCTATAAGACCCTGAAATTGAAAAGCATTTGAAATGAACTCTGAAAAGGTTGAAAGTTGGCATGGTATCATCATTTCACCCAGAAAGCATGTGCAAAAAGTAGAGAGGGTTACGACAAAAACTGGATGCACTTGGTGTACAAAACGGACAATCTCTTTCGAAGTATCAGGGTTTCATATGGAAACTCGTCTGTTACAAAGGGATTTCATTTTTTTAACTTATTTTAACTCCATAGTTTTTCTGTGTTCAAAATGCACCATTCAAAGCCACATCATCAATTTTCAACCCTTTCTGACTTCATTTGTTATTTTTCATGCATTTACTGATTATTGTGAGCTATAAGACCATGAAAATGAAAAGCATTTGAAATGAACTTTGAAAAGGTTGAAAGTTGGCATGGTATCATCTTTTCACCCACATAGAATGTGCAAGGAAGTAGAGAGGGTTAGGAAAAAACTGGATGCATTTCATGTACAAAACAGACAATGTGACGCCCGGATAATCATGCTACAGTAATCCCACACTAATCATTCCACGTCACCTCGGTTACTGTTGCTAACCTCACAATGATTCAAAACCGTTTCAAAATTTAAATTCTAAATATGTCAAACAACAAACGTTTTCAAAGTTGAAACAAAAATGTTCGGTGGTTGCCGAATATTACAAGGGTAATTATAATAAAGAAAACACATTTTTTTGAAAGTGCCTGAATATTTTAAAATGAATTAAAACAAAAAAGAGAAATAATAAAATAAAATGCAAAACAGAAAACAAAATAGAAAAAAAGGAAGAACTCCCCCCCCACTGGGCCACGACCCAGCTAACCGGCCCAATTTCCCCTGGCCTATAACCACTCCACCCCCGTAACCTAACCCTAACCGGTCCATTCCCCCCGATCCACCTCTCCTCTTCCCCCCGATCTGGATCGGGATTGGCCCCAATCCCGGCACCCCGTCGCCCAAACCCCCACCGACGTCGTGCCGCCGCCCGCA
>NC_041385.1:529631909-529637270 GCF_002162155.2 Triticum dicoccoides | reverse complement strand
CCTGCTAAGCCCCCCTGACCAAATGACAAGGGCCCCCACCCGAGAACGAATTTTAAAAAAAAGTGTTAAAATAAATAAATTAGTAATTAATTAATTAATTGGTTAATTAAGTTAACTAATCCTATTTAACTAATCTAATTAAAATTAATTAACCTAATCACTTAGTTAAACTAAATAACCCTGTTTAGTTAGTCTTAGTCTATGACGAATGGGACCCACCGTCAGATTGACCCAGTGAACACCTGTTGACTGCTGACGTCAGCATGACATCATGCTGATGTCATAAATCCAAATTTCGAAATAAAATAATTAGATAAATGTTAAAAATGATTTAAATCTTTTAAAATCAATATAAAATAAACCATAGCTCGGATGGAAAAACTTTGTACATGAAAGTGGCTCAGAACGACGAGATGAATCTAGATACGCAGCCCGTTCATCCGCCACGCGTCCCTAGCATAGTGAACCTGCAACATTTCACCTCCGGTTCATTTGTCCGAAAACGTGAAACACCGGGGATACTTTCCCGGATGTTTCCCCCTTTCGCCGGTATCCCCTACTACCGCGTTAGGGCACACCGAACACCGCGTATTGTCTTGTTACGCCTTGTGATGCTTTGATTGCTCTATTATTTATTGTGTTCCCCCTCCATTACTTCTTTCTGGTGGACCCCGAGACTGCCGGCGACCCCAGTTCGACTACGGAGTTGACGACCCCTCTCTCTTGCTAGAACAACCAGGCAAGCCCCCCCTTGATCACCAGATATCGCCTATTCTCGTCTATACTGCTTGCATTAGAGTAGTGTAGCATGTTACTGCTTTCCGTTGATCCTATTTTGATGCATAGCCTGACATTGTTGCTACATCTGTTGATACCTTACCTGCAATCCTAAATGCTTAGTATAGGATGCTAGTTTATCATCATTGGCCCTACATTCTTGCCAGTCTGCCTTGCTATACTATCGGGCCGTGATCACTTGGGAGGTGATCACGGGTATATACTATACATACATACTATACAGATGGTGACTAAAGTCGGGTCCGCTCGAAGAGTACCCGCGAGTGATTCACGGATTGGGGGCTGAAAGGACCTTTGTCCCGACGGCCCTCTATGTGGATCTTTGTGGCGGAGCGACAGGGCAGGTTGAGACCACCTAGGCGAGAGGTGGGCCTGGCCCTGGTCGGCGTCCGCGGTTGCTTCATAATAACACGCTTAACGAGATCTTGGTATTTGATCTGAGTCTGGCCATTTGGTCTATACGCACTAACCATCTACGTGGGAGTAGTTATGGGTATCCCGGCGTCGTGGTATCAGCCGAAGCCTTCGTGACGTCAGCGACTGAGTGGCGCGCGCCGGATTGGACTGGAACGCCACTAGGCTAGGTCTGCTTCCGGCCGCGTTCGCAACGTGCAGGTGTGCAAAGGGCGATGGGCCCAGACCCCTGCGCCATAGGAGTTAGACCGGCGTGCTGACCTCTCTGTTGTGCCTAGGTGGGGCTGTGACGTGTTGATCTTCCAAGGCCGGGCATGACCCAGGAAAGTGTGTCCGGCCAAATGGGATCGAGCGTGTTGGGTTATGTGGTGCACCCCTGCAGGGAAGTTAATCTATTCGAATAGCCGTGTCCCTCGGTAAAAGGACGACCCGGAGTTGTACCTTGACCTTATGACAACTAGAACCGGATACTTCATAAAATACACCCAGATAAGTTCCACAGACAACCCGGTGATCGCTTTTCCACAGGGCGACGAGGGGAGGATCGCCGGGTAGGATTATGCTATGCGATGCTACTGGAGATGCTACCTGGAGATGCTACTTGGAGATGCTACTTGGAGGACTTCAATCTACTCTCTTCTACATGCTGCAAGATGGAGGCTGCCAGAAGCGTAGTCTTCGACAGGATTAGCTATCCCCCTCTTATTCTGGCATTCTGCAGTTCAGTCCACTGATATGGCCCTTTACTCATATACCCATGCATATGTAGTGTAGCTCCTTGCTTGTGAGTACTTTGGATGAGTACTCACGGTTGCTTTCTCCCCCCTTTTCCCCCTTTCCTTTCTTTCTGGTTGTCGCAACCAGATGCTGGAGTCCAAGAGCCAGACGCCACCGTCGATGATGACTACTACCCTGGAGGTGCCTACTACTACGTGCAGGCTGCTGACGACGACCAGGAGTAGTTAGGAGGATCCCAGGCAGGAGGCCTGCGCCTCTTTCGATCTGTATCCCAGTTTGTGCTAGCCATCTTATGGCAACTTGTTTAACTTATGTCTGTACTCAGATATTGTTGCTTCCGCTGACTCGTCTATGATCGAGCACTTGTATTCGAGCCCTCGAGGCCCTTGGCTTGTATTACGATGCTTGTATGACTTATTTATGTTTTTAGAGTTGTGTTGTGATATCTTCCCGTGAGTCCCTGATCTTGATCGTACACGTTTGCGTGCATGATTAGTGTACGATTGAATCG
Organism: Triticum dicoccoides; assembly: GCF_002162155.2. Classification (NCBI taxonomy): domain Eukaryota; kingdom Viridiplantae; phylum Streptophyta; class Magnoliopsida; order Poales; family Poaceae; genus Triticum; species Triticum dicoccoides. Next base: position 529,634,809 of record NC_041385.1, on the reverse strand, counting down.
GGGGCGTCACAGACAACCTCTTTCGAAGTATCAGGGTTTCATACGGAAACTCGTCTGTTACAAAGGGATTTCATTTTTTTGAAATTATTTGAGCTCCATAGTTTTTCTGTGTTCAAAATGCACCATTCAAAGCCACATCATCAATTTTCAACCCTTTCTGACTTCATTTTTTATTTTTCATGCATTTACTAATTATTTTGAGCTATAAGACCATGAAATTGAAAAGCATTTGAAATGAACTCTGAAAAGGTTGAAAGTTGGCATGGTATGATCATTTCACACACATAACTTGTGCAAGAAAGTAGAGAGGGTTACGACAAAAACTGGATGCACTTCGTGTACAAAACGGACAATCTCTTTTGAAGTATCAGGGTTTCATACGGAAACTCGTCTGTTACAAAGGGATTTCATTTTTTTGAACTTATTTGAACTCCATAGTTTTTTTGTGTTCAAAATGCACCATTCAAAGCCACATCATCAATTTTCAACCCTTTCTGACTTCATTTGTTATTTTTCATGCATTTACTGATTATTTTGAGCTATAAGACCATGAAATTAAAAAGCATTTGAATGAACTTTGAAAAAAGGTTGAAAGTTGGCATGGTATCATCATTTCACCCACATAGCATGTGCAAGGAAGTAGAGAGGGTTAGGCAAAAACATGATGCACTTCATTTACAAAACTGACAACCTCTTTCGAAGTATCAGGATTTCATACGGAAACTCGTCTGTTACAAAGGGATTTCATTTTTTTGAAATTATTTGAACTCCATAGTTTTTCTGTGTTCAAAATGCACCATTGAAAGCCACATCATCAATTTTCAACCCTTTCTGACTTCATTTGTTATTTTTCATGTGTTTACTGATTATTTTGAGCTATAAGACCATGAAATTGAAAAGCATTTGAAATGAACTCTAAAAAGGTTGAAAGTTGGCATGGTATCATCATTTCACCCACATAGCATGTACAAGAAAGTAGAGAGGGATACGACAAAAACTGGATGCACTTCGTGTACAAAACGGACAATCTCTTTTGAAGTATCAGGGTTTCATACGAAAACTCGTCTGTTACAAAGGGATTTCATTTTTTGAACTTATTTTAACTCCATAGTTTTTTTGTGTTCAAAATGCACCATTCAAAGCCACATCATCAATTTTCAACCCTTTCTGACTTCATTTGTTATTTTTCATGCATTTAGTGATTATTTTGAGCTATAAGACCATGAAAATGAAATGCATTTGAAATGAACTTTGAAAAGGTTGAAAGTTGGCTTGGTATCATCATTTCACCCACATAGCATGTGCAAGGAAGTAGAGAGGGTTAGGAAAAAACAGGATGCACTTCATGTACAAAACAGACAACCTCTTTCGAAGTATCAGGGTTTCATATGGAAACTCGTCTGTTACAAAGGGATTTCATTTTTTTGAAATTATTTGAACTCCATAGTTTTTCTATGTTCAAAATGCACCATTCAAAGCCACATCATCAATTTTCAACCCTTTCTGACTTCATTTGTTATTTTTATGCATTTACTAATTATTTTGAGCTATAAGACCATGAAATTGAAAAGCATTTGAAATGAACTCTGAAAAGGTGGAAAGTTGGCATGGCACGATCATTTCACCCACATAGCATGTGCAAGAAAGTAGAGAGGGTTACGACAAAAACTGGATGCACTTCATGTACAAAACGGACAATCTCTTTCGAAGTATGAGGGTTTCATACGGAAACTCGTATGTTACAAAGGGATTTCATTTTTTTGAACTTATTTCAACTCCATAGTTTTTCTGTGTTCAAAATGCACCATTCAAAGCCACATAATTTTCAACCCTTTCTGACTTCGTTTGTTATTTTTCATGCATTTACTGATTATTTTGAGCTATAAGACCATGAAATTGAAAAGCATTTGAAATGAACTCTGAAAAGGTTGAAAGTTGGCATGGTATCATCATTTCACCCACAAAGCATGTGCTAGAAAGTAGAAATGGTTACAAGAGAAACTGGATGCACTTCATGTACAAAACGCACAATCTCTTTCGAAGTATCAGGGTTTCATACGGAAACTCGTCTATTACAAAGGGATTTCATTTTTTTGAACTTATTTTAACTCCATAGTTTTTCTGTGTTCAAAAGGCACCATTCAAAGCCACATCATCAATTTTCAACCCTTTCTGACTTCATTTGTTATTTTTCATGCATTTACTGATTATTTTGAGCTATAAGATCATGAAAATGAAAAACATTTGAAATGAACTTTGAAAAGGTTGAAAGTTGGCATGGTATCATCATTTCACCCACATAGCATGTGCAAGGAAGTAGAGAGGGTTAGGAAAAAACTGGATGCATTTCATGTACAAAACAGACAACCTCTTTCGAAGTATCAGGGTTTCATACGGAAACTCGTCTGTTACAAAGGGATTTCATTTTTTTGAAATTATTTGAACTCCATAGTTTTTTTGTGTTCAAAATGCACCTTTCAAAGCCACATCATCAATTTTCAACCCTTTCTGACTTCATTTGTTATTTTTCATGCATTTACTGATTATTTTGAGCTATAAGACCATGAAATTGAAAAGCATTTGAATGAACTTTCAAAAAAGGTTGAAACTTGGCATGGTATCATCATTTCACCCACATAGCATGTGCAAGGAAGTAGAGAGGGTTAGGAAAAAACAGGATGCACTTCATGTACAAAACTGACAACCTCTTTCGAAGTATCAGGATTTTATACGGAAACTCGTCTGTTACAAAGGGATTTCATTTTTTTGAAATTATTTGAACTCCATAGTTTTTCTGTGTTCAAAATGCACCATTGAAAGCCACATCATCAATTTTCAACCCTTTCTGACTTCATTTGTTATTTTTCATGTGTTTACTGATTATTTTGAGCTATAAGACC
>NC_041385.1:529626825-529631880 GCF_002162155.2 Triticum dicoccoides | reverse complement strand
AGCTATAAGACCATGAAATTAAAAAGCATTTGAATGAACTTTGAAAAAAGGTTGAAAGTTGGCATGGTATCATCATTTCACCCACATAGCATGTGCAAGGAAGTAGAGAGGGTTAGGCAAAAACATGATGCACTTCATTTACAAAACTGACAACCTCTTTCGAAGTATCAGGATTTCATACGGAAACTCGTCTGTTACAAAGGGATTTCATTTTTTTGAAATTATTTGAACTCCATAGTTTTTCTGTGTTCAAAATGCACCATTGAAAGCCACATCATCAATTTTCAACCCTTTCTGACTTCATTTGTTATTTTTCATGTGTTTACTGATTATTTTGAGCTATAAGACCATGAAATTGAAAAGCATTTGAAATGAACTCTAAAAAGGTTGAAAGTTGGCATGGTATCATCATTTCACCCACATAGCATGTGCAAGAAAGTAGAGAGGGTTACGACAAAAACTGGATGCACTTCGTGTACAAAACGGACAATCTCTTTTGAAGTATCAGGGTTTCATACGGAAACTCGTCTGTTACAAAGGGATTTCATTTTTTGAACTTATTTTAACTCCATAGTTTTTTTGTGTTCAAAATGCACCATTCAAAGCCAGATCATCAATTTTCAACCCTTTCTGACTTCATTTGTTATTTTTAATGCATTTAGTGATTATTTTGAGCTATAAGACCATGAAAATGAAATGCATTTGAAATGAACTTTGAAAAGGTTGAAAGTTGGCTTGGTATCATCATTTCACCCACATAGCATGTGCAAGGAAGTAGAGAGGGTTAGGAAAAAACAGGATGCACTTCATGTACAAAACAGACAACCTCTTTCGAAGTATCAGGGTTTCATATGGAAACTCGTCTGTTACAAAGGGATTTCATTATTTTGAAATTATTTGAACTCCATAGTTTTTCTATGTTCAAAATGCACCATTCAAAGCCACATAATCAATTTTCAACCCTTTCTGACTTCATTTGTTATTTTTATGCATTTACTAATTATTTTGAGCTATAAGACCATGAAATTGAAAAGCATTTGAAATGAACTCTGAAAAGGTGGAAAGTTGGCATGGCACGATCATTTCATCCACATAGCATGTGCAAGAAAGTAGAGAGGGTTACGACAAAAACTGGATGCACTTCATGTACAAAACGGACAATCTCTTTCGAAGTATGAGGGTTTCATACGGAAACTCGTATGTTACAAAGGGATTTCATTTTTTTGAACTTATTTCAACTCCATAGTTTTTCTGTGTTCAAAATGCACCATTCAAAGCCACATAATTTTCAACCCTTTCTGACTTCGTTTGTTATTTTTCATGCATTTACTGGTTATTTTGAGCTATAAGACCATGAAATTGAAAAGCATTTGAAATGAACTCTGAAAAGGTTGAAAGTTGGCATGGTATCATCATTTCACCCACAAAGCATGTGCTAGAAAGTAGAAATGGTTACAAGAGAAACTGGATGCACTTCATGTACAAAACGCACAATCTCTTTCGAAGTATCAGGGTTTCATACGGAAACTCGTCTATTACAAAGGGATTTCATTTTTTTGAACTTATTTTAACTCCATAGTTTTTCTGTGTTCAAAAGGCACCATTCAAAGCCACATCATCAATTTTCAACCCTTTCTGACTTCATGTGTTATTTTTCATGCATTTACTGATTATTTTGAGCTATAAGACCATGAAAATGAAAAACATTTGAAATGAACTTTGAAAAGGTTGAAAGTTGGCATGGTATCATCATTTCACCCACATAGCATGTGCAAGGAAGTAGAGAGGGTTAGGAAAAAACTGGATGCATTTCATGTACAAAACAGACAACCTCTTTCGAAGTATCAGGGTTTCATACGAAAACTCGTCTGTTACAAAGGGATTTCATTTTTTTGAAATTATTTGAACTCCATAGTTTTTTTGTGTTCAAAATGCACCATTCAAAGCCACATCATCAATTTTCAACCCTTTCTGACTTCATTTGTTATATTTCATGCATTTACTGATTATTTTGAGCTATAAGACCATGAAATTGAAAAGCATTTGAATGAACTTTGAAAAGGTTGAAAGTTGGCATGGTATCATCATTTCACCCACATAGCATGTGCAAGGAAGTAGAGAGGGTTACGACAAACACTAGTAGAAAACCACCCATTAGACCCGGTTCGTAAGGGCCTTTAGTCCCGGTTCATGAACCGGGACTAATGGGTCGTTAGTAATGCCTCCACCCATTAGTCCCGGTTCAAACACGAACTGGGACCAATGTGCCTCCATGTGGCCCTGTGTGCCGAGCCTAGTCAGGGGGCCTTTGGTCGCGGTTGGTGGAGTCAATTTTTTTTTACAAAAGTGGCTGCTTTAGGGGTTTTGGGGGTTATTTTTAGGTTGTTATTATAGCTAGCTAATAGAGAGAAGTGTCCTCTCTTATATCTTCGTCCTTGGTTTATCAACGCTGCTGCTATGTTCATTGCACCCGCAGATATAACATGCTCATGCATGCTTGCATCATACATCATATATATATATATATATATATATATATATATATATATATATATATATATATATATAATAACAAGTCCTACTAATCATGCATCATCATACAACTTCTACTCATTATTAATAATAAGTCATACGATCATCATCCTCATAGTCATCGAACCCAACCCTACATAATTTTTCTTTAGCACATGATCATCAGTATCAGGTAGGACCTAAACACCCTTAAGGTAAAATAGCATAAAACAATATAGACCCTGACTCTCCATTATGAAGAATGGCGATCATCCTGTCTCCAATTCTTGCCCTTCGCTGCTTATTGCTTCCAAGAAGCTCCTTACGACTGTCCATACATTTTTTCCATTCTTTGATTGTTATGTCTCCACTTCTTTTAGAAGCCCGGTATGGACAGTTGAGATTCGTAGGACGACCTGGTTGTATGTTCCAAACATGAAGGCTACCATGCGTATACATCAGATGAGGCACACAATCATTTGGGATTATCTGTTGAAAAACATACTAATAACATCGTAGTTAGCAATGATGTACTAGTTTTAGAAGTGTGCAAAAAGATGCACGGATGTTGTAATAGTAAAAAATAATCTTACCAGGGTATCTCCATGGTAGTTACCGTAGTTCAACACGTGCACTAGTGGCACGTATTGACCATAATGTTGAGGAGTTTGATTGTGGATATTGTAATTCTCAAGATCAGTACAAAATCTGACCAGATGATTTTTCTCCTGATAAGTTAATTCGGAGCCTTCGGTGTAGTACGTTCTGTCTACCATCTTCCGCACATTCTTTGAAGAATGAAAATAAGCTGTCAATGGAGATAAGTTGTCAACTATATATTTTGAAATAAACAATATAAATTACTTAATAACTATGTTTAGCTCACATGAGGGAAGAATTGGAGGTGTATCCACAAGGACCCAAATCGAAGGTCTCTCTTGCTCGATTGTAGGATCACCAAGATCCATGGTGACAAGCATACCCTCATCAAGACCATACATCTTGCAAAATGCATCCCAATTTTTGAAACCAAAATGGGTTACACTCTGAGCATTGTAGAGCTTTACTTGAAAATCCACACCATGATGGGTACTTAGGATAATTGTTTTGGTTTCGAAACTTTCATGGTCTTCAAAACCCATCCTCTCCAAGACATAGCGTCTTGCAAAGCATGGGATAAGCTAGTCGAATTGGAAAAGATGAAAAATACACGTTAAAATAGTTGAAGTCGTGCTTAATTATGAAAAAAACTACTGTCGTCGTTGCGTACCGTATGAACATCGCAGGTCTCCTCGAGCTTAATGCTGAAGCGCCGATCTTCGTCCAGCTCAATGAACCTGTCGCGGATACCTCGGTTGTCGTGGCACCAGTTGCACTCCCACGGGTGGTTTTCGTCGTCCGATGAGTACGACATTTTCGGCCTATGTTCATAATTCAAATATTAAACTAGATCATTATTATTCATCACGGGTTGACTATCGATGATCGATGTACGTAGCTCCTCTTTCATTCCCGAATGCATTATTATACCAAATTGTCTAGCACACGGGAATGAAGGAGAACTTATCCAATATGAGCATTCAATAAGCAGAACCAAATCATAAAATAAGGAAAACCAAATCATAAAATAAAGTATAGTATTCAAATTAGCATGCATTCAATAATTATAAGCAAAAGTACATCATCTCTTGGTGTCCGTACATCGTCGAATATTATCACTAATACAACTAGAACTGTAGCGCCCGATGGTTATCGGCGCGGGCGATGGACCCCCAAAGATAAGGAACCATCACAGGATCATAGCTCCAGTGAGATCCCTGAAGAACCTGCCAGGTATTGTCGAACCTCCCCTCCAATTCAACCATGTAGCGACGGACGTGCTCGTCCTCCTCACTGACACGGTGACGTACCACCTCCGCGGTGTCCGGATGCCTCACCACCGTCACTGGCCCACGCGACCGCCACCAAACAAGGATCGGGTCAACAACGGGCTGCCTCCTCACCAACCTACGTCCCCCGGAAGGTAGCACCTCCCAATACCAGCCTGGCGGAGCCCAGTCCCGAACATGGCCCTGATCAAGCAGGCCTCCACCGCCGAGTCGACGACGATGAGGATGCGGGATAGGCATCGCAGACGTCGACGCGGGAACTACTTCTATATGTAGTTAAATAAAAGTAGTTTTATTAATTAAATCAACTATCTAGTTCAAGTACTAAGCACTTACTATAAATAAATAAGTAGTACTTACTAAAAACAAACTACTTCTATATATAGTAAAATAAATTAGTTTCTTAAATCAACTAGCTAGTTCAACTATATATAAACTACTTCTTATTTTTTTCCTTTTTCTAAATACTATTAACAAAAAAATCATTAAAATTCTATGAACAAAATTAATTACACAATCTAAATATCACCAAAAAAATCTATTAACAATAATATCACCAAACATGCATATTCAATAATAATATCACCAAAAAAATCTATTAACAGAAAAAAAATCTAACATAATATGAACAAATTAATTACTACACATATCTAAT
>NC_041385.1:529614092-529626207 GCF_002162155.2 Triticum dicoccoides | reverse complement strand
GGGCGGCGCGGGGCAGGGCTCGGCGGCGACGGCGACGAGGAGCAGAGGCGTCGGGCAAGAAAGAGATGGGTTTTGGCGAAAACTGCTAAGTCCTATATATATAGCAAGAGCATTGGTCCCGGTTGGTGGCACCAACCGGGACTAATGCCCCCTTTAGTCCCGGTTGGTGCCACCAACCGGGACCAAAGGCCTCTTTTCTGCAGACAAAGACCTTTGGTCCCGGTTGGTGGCTCCAACCGGGACTAAACATGAGCATTCGTCCCGGTTGGTCCAATCAACCGGGACCAAAGAGTGGCATTGGTACCGGTTGGTGCCATGAACCGATACCAATGGACCCGTGTAACTACTTTTTTATTTTCTGCAGCTATTTTTTTGTTGATTCTTCCTGCAGCTGTTTTTTAGTCCCACCTCGCCAAGCGAGAGGCACACGCAGCTGTTTATAAGCCCTGAGTGCAGAGACGATGACGAAGAGGCTCAGTGCTCCTGCACGTTGGTTAGCTTCAAGCCTTGAGGAATACGGTAGACTGCACAGAGCTATGTGCAGTGCAGTTGACACTATTCCAAAAGGCTTGAAGCAAATTAACGAGCATTGCGCCTTTTTTTCATTTTTAATGACTTATTACAACTCAAAAATAGAAAGAAAAAAATAAATGTAGCAGAAAAGAAAAAATATATATATAAAACCACTCAGAAATAAATAGAAGAAAAAATAATTTTGATTAACTTTACTAAAAATAGCATAGATCAGATCTGTTCTGACCGTTGCAGCCGGCGATGGTGGTCATCTCTTCCGTCAGAGGTGATCGGCCTGAGGCTGGGTGTTCGGATCTCGGGATCCGTCATCTGGCACCAGCTGCGAGTCGGGGAGACGTAGTTGTCGGTGAAAACCGAGCTGACGGCAGGCGATGGCGGCGTTCCATGTCGTTACCATGATGAAGGCATCGTCGTGTGACTACCGTTGACCCACTCGTATTTCTCCGGGGGAAACCCTAGGATCTGGTTTCCAGACCGGACAATGGCGGCACTGCGGTGTTGTTTCTCTCTTGGGAGCATTGTTTTGTGGAGCAGCGCTGGAAGTCAGAGGAAGGAGGTGGAGCGGCTTCATCTTGCACGGAGCTTCGGTGGAGCTGTCAAGTCATGCCTGGCCGACAGGTGCTATGCTTGGTCATGCCTGGTCGGAGGTGCTACGCACGACAGATCCACCAAGGGCTTCAAGCTGTGTCAGCTGGTGGTACTTGGCAGCATGGCGCTGAGGTGTATCAGTGGCGACCGTGACGTGTTTAGCTGTTTGCGTGGGACTAAAGATGAGCATTCTTCCCGGTTGGTCCAACCAACCGGGACCAAAGAGTGGCATTGGTACCGGTTGGTGCCATGAACCGGTACCAATGGACCCGTGTAACTACTTTTTATTTTCTGCAGCTATTTTTTGTTGATTTTCCTGCAGCTATTTTTTTAGTTCCACCTCGCCAAGCGAGAGGCACTCACAGCTGTTTATAAGCCCTGAGTGCAGAGACGATGACGAAGAGGCTCAATGCTCCTGCACGTTGGTTAGCTTCAAGCCTTGAGGAATACGGTAGACTGCACAGAGCTATGTGCAGTGCAGTTGACACTATTCCGAAAGGCTTGAAGCAAATTAACGAGCATTGCGCCTCGTTTTTATTTTTAATGACTTATTACAACTCAGAAATAAAAAGAAAAAAAATAAATGTAGCAGAAAAGAAAAAAAAACTATATAAAAAACCACTCAGAAATAAATAGAAGAAAAAATAATTTTGATTAACTTTACTAAAAAAATAGCATAGATGCTTATTTTTAATAACTTATTACAACTCAGAAATAAAAACAAAAGAATAAACAAAAAGGAAAAAAGAAACTATATAGAAAACTACTCAGAAATGAATAGGAGCAAAAAATAGTTGTGATTAACTGTACTAAAAAAGGAGCATATATGCTTATTTTTAATGGCTTATTACAACTCAGAAATAAAAAGAAAAAATAAATATAGCAGAAAAGAAAAAAAACTACATAAAAAACTACTCAGAAATGAGCATAGATGCGCTTATAGAGGAAATTCAACTTAAATTCATAACGAATTTCAAGAGAAATCTGTATGAATTTAGGCTAAATTCCCTATATAAGGGCATCTATTTTCATTTTCAGAGGAGCTCAATAAGGCAAAGAGGGAGGGGCTTATAAACCGGTCCGATTCCCCTTCGGTTGGAGAGGTGGGACTAAACTCTGGCCGCAACGAGGACCAACCCTTTAGTCCCGGTTGGTGGCATGAACCGGGACTAATGGGCAGCCTTTGGTCCCGGTTCAAGCCACCAACCGGGACCAATGGTGTTGGGCCAGGAGCGAGGCCCATTGGTCCCGGTTCGTCCCACCAACCGGGACCAATAGGTCCAGTCGAACCGGGACCAATGGCCCACGTGGCCCGGCCGTCCCCCGGGGCTCACGAACCGGGTACAATGCCCCCATTGGTCCCAGTTCTGGATTGAACCGGGACTAATGGGCTGGCCCGGCCTGGACCATTGCCCCCTTTTCTACTAGTGAAACACTGGATGCACTTCGTGTACAAAACGGACAATCTCTTTCGAAGTATCAGGGTTTCATACGGAAACTCGTCTGTTACAAAGGGATTTCATTTTTTTGAACTTATTTGAACTCCATAGTTTTTCTGTGTTCAAAATGCACCATTCAAAGCCACATCATTAATTTTCAACCCTTTCTGACTTCGGTTGTTATTTTTCATGCATTTACTGATTATTTTGAGCTATAAGACCATGAAATTGAAAAGCATTTGAAATGAACTCTGAAAAGGTTGAAAGTTGTCATGGTATCACCATTTCACCCACATAGCATGTGCAAGGAAGTAGAAAGGGTTACGACAGAAACTGGATGCACTTCGTGTACAAAACGCACAATCTCTTTCTAAGTATCAGGGTTTCGTATGAAAACTCGTCTGTTACAACGGGATATCATTTTTTTGAACTTATTTGAACTCCATAGTTTTTCTGTGTTCAAAATGCACCATTTAAAGGCACATCATCAATTTTCAACCCTTTCTGACTTCATTTGTTATTTTTCATGCATTTACTGATTATTTTGTGCTATCAGACCATTAAATTGAAAAGCATTTGAAATGAACTCTGAAAAGGTTGAAAGTTGGCATGGAATCATCATTTCACCCACATAGCATGTGCAAGAAAGTAGAGAGGGTTACGGCAAAAACTGAATGCACTTCGTGTACAAAACGGACAATCTCTTTCGAAGTATCACTACACCACGGTCAAGTATTGGTGGCACATCAATCTATCGGCACAGGGTGTCTTTGCCGACACATAATTTGTAGCCACTACTAGGGAAAAGCCTAGCAGCAGCGCGGGTTTTGGGCCTATTAGTAGCGCGGGGGCCGGCGCTACTAATAAGGCGCTACAGCTAACTTATAGCAGTAGCGCGGGTGCTACCCGCGCTACAGCTAACGTATAGTAGTAGCGTGGGTAAAAACCCGCGCTACTACTACCCGCGCAAAATTTTTTTGAATTTTTTCAAAAAAAATTGATTTTTTTCCCTTAATTTTCAAATTTCTAAATTATTTTAACCTCAAATTTCTAATCACCCCTCATCGCTGCTCAATTTAATCTCTAATCACTCCTCATCATTCCAAATCATCTAACTTCCCGGACGGTCACCCATCCTCTCACTACTCCAGCCTGAGCACGCTTAACTTCCGGGTTCTATTCTCCCTCGTTTCCAAGTCTGCACTTGTTGTTTTCCTGACAATAGTAAGATGTCAATCCTATTAACCTCAGGAATTTAGCTTGAGCATGAAGTCACACATTTCACTGTTTGAGTTTGAAACTATTGTTCTAAAAATTAGTAACACTAATATTTCTTGAATAATTAGTTTGACCATAGTTTCACTACAGTTTGACCAGATTTGACCACAGTTTGACCATAGTTTGACCAGATTTGACCAAAATTCAAAAAAACTAAAATAATTATTTAGTAATATTTATATTCTTGAATAATTAGTTTGACCATAGTTTGACCAGATTTAACAAAATTTAAAAAAAACTGTCTTTTTTTGAATTTTTTTGCCTCCAGATCTTAAAAGCCCCGTAACTTTTTTCTTTTAGGTTTTTGAGGATTTTAAAAATGTTTAACACGGTTCCCCCAGTTAAATTCGGATGTAACTTTTCGAGTAGATGATTTTTCATATAAAAAACTTTTTCATCCGAGTTCGTATGCAAAAGTTATGGCCATTTTACAAATTTCCAGAGAGATTTTGCAAATAAAGTCGAAATTCATATTTGTAAATTTTCCCAACAACTAGACCACATATCACATGGGAAACTTATTTTCTTTTATTTTTTTTGACATTTTTATTATTTTCTTTTATTTATTTTTAAACTGAAAAGGCGATCCAGGGGGGGTAGACTTTGACAAATAGGCCATACCCCGCGCTACTACTATGGCGGACGATTAGCAGTAGCGCGGGTTTTTAACCCTCGCTACTACAAAGTTGATAGCAGTAGCGCGGGTTTATAACCGTCGCTACTACTATGGCATGGTACAGGGGCCACTTAGTAGTAGCGAGGGTTAAAAACCCGCACTACTGCTATCAACTTAGTAGTAGCGAGGGTTAAAAACCCGCGCTACTACTATGGTATATCCCGGGGGGCACGGTAGAGACCGCTTAGTAGTAGCGAGGGTTACAAACCCGCGCTGATGCTATCAACTTAGTAGTAGCGAGGTTTAAAAACCTGCGCTGCTAGTAAGTAGCAGTAGCGAGGGTTTTTAACCCTCGCTGTTGCTAAGATTCTGTGTATAGGCTTTTCCCTAGTAGTGAGCTAACACATATGCTGATAGAAGACTGAACAGTCGGAGGACTTGCTGTGGGGAAAGGCATTGCCGACAGAAGTTCACTTGCCGACATATTTTGAGTTGGCATAGACCCTACCTACGCCGACAGTTTGCCTGTGCACATACACCTACCTTCCACGACACATGATTTGTGGGCAGACACCCTAGCTACGGCGACAGATGGGGTGTGAGCATAGACCCCACTTTTGGCGACACATAAGTTGTCCTGCTAGTTATATACCTTTGCCAACACTTGTTCTGTTAGGAAGATTTATACCTTTGCCGACACTTATGTTGTCTAGATAGGCACATACCTTGGACGACACATACTCTGTCTAGCTAGGTATGTACAATTGCCTACACTTGTTCTGTCTAGCTAGGTAGTAACCAGGATTGACAATTACTCTACAAGAATCTGTTTACCAACAGATAAATTGTTGGAAAGGTAGTGTACAGCCAAACCAATGATTTGATACATATACTAAATGTGATCCACAAACAGCATCAAGATGAACACATATTGGACGACAACAATGATAGGTTCGCAAACATACATAAATATATATTCACACAGGTTCACAAGCATAGTTTGACCATCCAAAACACACAAGTCACCTAAAAAGGGCCACTAATTTCTAGTCTCAACCAATTCAAACAATGGTCCAAAACACACAAATCACATACATGAGCACAAAGTTTCTACTCCAAAACACTTGAAGCACCAAATGGTCTAGAACACACATAAGATTCAAGAAATGATTGAAGTTGGTTGGTCCAAAATACTGCTAACAGCCATGTATGTTCCATGACACTCAAAGTCCTCCTCACATCCAATGCTAGGTGGCTAAGTACCTGAAAATATTCCATATGAATTTGTCAGAAAGTCCAATCAATCCAAAAGTTGTTCAAAGCTCATATGAAGATTGTTAGGCTAGAGCAGCACATGCTAGCTTACACTTGATTGTTCATGCAAGAGTAACATTGTTATATGACCATGAATACACACAAATATATTTGTTCCTATGCGGTGAAGTGTAGTGTTGCGGGCTTCCTTCTCAACAGGAATCAATCACAACAGGAAACAATGTTCTGCTATTTTTGTCAACATCATTTGATCAACAGACTTGAGTTCATTTTGATTTCATGTCCCAGAATTATTAGCAAGAGCATTCCCAGAAAATCTACTTGTGCATATATGCTACAGAAATGCTTAAGATGAGTGGTACACATTCTCAAAAATAAGCTAGGTATGACAACAAACAAACAAAACTACTACAAGGTGAAAGGATGCAGAATTAGGATGTGGCTATTTTCAAGTTTGTAACATATTTGACCAAGATCAGGATGTGGATTATCAATATGTCTCCGTAGAATCGTTTCTTAATTGAGCCGCATGACACCATCAGAATTACAATATTCCATTCTGTAGGTCAAAAGTTCAGACTGGTGGCAAGTTAATAAGCTAACATGGCAGCTCTGTGAGTCTGCAAAAGATTATAAAGGATAAGATGATGCGTACAAACTTGGCAATAAATACCATAAGATAGGATTCCTGATCAGCAGTGTTATATATTAACAACTCATAGTAGTAGCTGTAGCTTGTCATATTTAAGAACATGCAATAGTAGTTTATAAAGAAATGGGCTTGTCATGTATTAAGAGTTGTAGGTTGTAATAATATTTAAGAACTGGCAATAGTAGATTGTACTGAACTATTAGATGTTATAGAGGAAACATGGCTGGGCCTTATTTAGTTATGTTGCACCTCTTTTGTGCATTGTCTTGACACATTTAGTTTACTTGTAATGTATAAATTAGTTGAAGAGATACTACAATATCATGAGCCATTGAGGATGAAGCTGAGGTTACCATCTATTTAAAGAGGAAACAAAAATCTAAAGCTTCAACAAGTTGAGGCAACTTCTGTTAGTACCTTCACCTCCTGGCACATTAGTTGTCTTCTTGGCATCTTTGATCTGCAACAAGCCAATAACAATCATTACTCCTTAGTCTAATTCCCAAAACAATTGAAAAATAGGCATTCAAAAATAGGCCTACATGTAATTATTACTAGTAAGAATGCCCATGCATTGCACCGGGCGATAAAAAGGGGCACAACCTACATCATGTGTCATTGTGCACCTTTTTCATATCCAATTTTAATAAACATCGATAATAAGGTTAAACATGGAAATATCCTTATTTTTAATAGAAGTTACTGTTTTCATGCCGCTTCAGCTCATCAACCGTGCTACACTCTTCAACTTCAGTATCAAGTATGTTGTCGTCGGAGACGCCCGAGTAGTTCCGCTGCACTGAGAGCGCTCTGCTGATGTTGCACAGCAAGGCCTGCTCGTGTTGCTGCTCTTGTATGCTTGGGCTGTCGGGTGTCCGGAAAGTAGAAAAAGTGTAGAGCTGCGACAGCAGCAGCTTCAGGTGTTGATGTGCTCTCAAGGAATCCCTCCATGTCGAAGAATTCGGTCTCCGGTTTCTTATAGCATAGATAAGATAAATAGCAATTTCTTAGTCTGTGTTGCTACTCATGAATTTTTTTGAGACCACCGATGTGGTTAATAAAAAGATCAAAAAGTTCAGCATAACTCAGACCTGAGGTGTCAACTTTGTTGGTTTAATGCCTCTAGTGCATGTCAGCTAAACTGAAATTGTAAGTTGGATTTTTTCATGGAAGATTGATAATTAACAATCATGTCAGATTATGTAAAGATAGGGTGGACAGGTAAGTTGATTTAGCCAAGCGCAGTGCAGATTCCGTGTAGATTTCTAAGCTAGATTTTCCTTGTGTTACATAGAGTGCCTATTTTGCGGACTATGAATTAAGTGCTTTGGCTGGATCTGCACAAATGGAATATGCATACAGCTCCCAATCTACGATTGGTTTCGATTCAGAGTCATCCAGGCAAACCTTGTAGCCAAGTGTGCGGCTCTCGGTGTCTATGGATCTTGATCATGGAGCAGATAATGAGGAGCTCAGGGTGCTACAGCCGTTATGCGATGGGACATTTGAGAAGCAGCTCACTGTTATTCAAGACCAAGAAGAGAGTGAGGCTGTTGTTTCAGTTCAGACAACAGGCAAGACAGATCCCCGAGCTCCATAATCTGATACCTCCCTAGCATTAAGAAAAATAATTAGCTGTAGGCAAGTAACCAGAGTCTTTGGTGCAATCTGTCTATGGGGAATCATATATAATGGTTTGGTTTCAGTGATGTGACTATAGCCTCGGAATGAAACATCATGTTGTCCGAATATTTGTCTGTGCATTGCATAATTCCATGGATAGTTCACACGGGTTAATTTGTTGTTTCATGTGCACATATTGATCAAATAAACTCTTCCGATATAGTTAATTGTACTACTGGATTTTGCTGGTCATTCTAAATGTACAAATTTGTTGTGCGGATCTCTGAACTAATATGGATCTGTTTACGAACTATAACTCAACACTATATTTAGTTCTTGCTATTAGTTTGATTTTGGTGGTCCAAATGGATATATACACCAGTCATGCAGCCACACTCTGCACTATTTGGTTAATGAGAACGGGAGGAGCACAACATTGATCCCGTCGCTTATCTCAGCTAGCTTCAGGTCCACCATGGCCACCTACACCGAGCGCCATATCACGCCCCGAGCTTCGTTGTCGACTCATCTACACCAACCCAATCACCGCAACAGGGATATCAGAACAGTTCATGACATAATTATACCGCTTATTAGTTGGGGAAAAAGGAAACTTTGATGTACCTAGGCTTAGACAACCACGTTTTGTCCATGATGCACCCTTAATATCAAATTTGTCAAGTATCTGAATTTGGATAGTGCGGCAGTGTTAGTTTTGCATCGGTGAAGCGACAATCATTATTCATTATTCAGGCAATAGCAGTACAAAACAATCAAGCAACAAAAGCACATTCTTGTACCATTGTCTACTGTCACAAGCAACGACATATGAATTAAGTGCAGCAGTACAGCGAAGGAAAACTTAGGAGGAGTTGACGCTAACCTCAAGGCACGGGGACGGCTGGCTTCGGGAGGGACGCAACTCGAAGGAGATGGAGTCTCGGCAGCAGGTCCGGCAGCAGCGTAATGAGCCTGGAGATGGGTCCCTGGTATCGGCATGTCCAGCAGCAGCGGGAGGCCGGCGACGGAGCCCCGATAGCAGCAAATCTGAAAGCAGCGGGAGCACGACAATGGAGCCTCGGCGGTAGCAGGGACGGAGATTTGCGAGGATGAGGCTGGATGTCAGGGGGACACAAGGACGGTTGTTGGATTGTGGAGTGCGAGGACGGCGGCTCGATCTCGGGAGGGATCTCGAGGAGAGGGGGCGGAGTGCGAGGATGGGTGGATGTCGGGGTGGAGCTTGGGGGAGGGGCGTCCGACCTCCGGGACGACGGCTTGATGACGGGGTCGAGCGCGAGGCCAGCGGCCATGCCGGCCGGACTGTGGGTCGAGCACGAGGCCGGCGGCGATGGCAGGTGGACCGTGGATTGAGCGCGAGGTGGGTGGCGATAGGCATGGGTTAGGGTTGTGGAGTTGTTTGATTTGGGGATTGTTTGCTCGGGTGGAGGTTATTTTGCATGAAAACCCAAAAAAAACTCCCCTCGCGCTGAAATGGCGTGCCAAGCTTCCAACGATTGACATGTGTCCACCTACGCTGACACTTTGTCCGTGTCCATACACCCTATGTACGCCGACACATGTTAGGTCGCTGAGAACCTACCTACGTCGACTGAAAAATTGTCAAGGCCCACACATTTGCCGACACATAACATGTTATTAAGCAATTACAGACAGATACATTGGTGTTGTGTGGTTGCCCACCCTTAGTGTGTCCACAGTAATGTATGTATGCCAACATATGATCCGAAGATAAAACTTAAAAGCTACGCCGATAGTTATTTTGTGGAGATTACTGGACCTTTGCCCACTGAAGTGTGTCATGTAAGCTCTACCGTGGTGTAGTGTAATAGGGTTTCATACGGAAACTCGTCTGTTACAAAGCGATTTCATTTTTTGAACTTATTTGAATTCCATAGTTTTTCTGTGGTCAAAATGCACCATTCAAAGCCACATCATCAATTTTCAACCCTTTCTAACTTCATTTGTTATTTTTCATGCATTTACTGATTATTTTGAGCTATAAGACAATGAAATTGAAAAGCATTTGAAATGAAATCTAAAAAGGTTGAAAGTTGGCATGGTATCATCATTTCACCCACATAGCATGTGCAAGAAAGTAGAGAGGGTTACGGCAAAAACTGGATGCACTTCGTGTACAAAATAGACAATCTCTTTCGAAGTATCAGGGTTTCATACGGAAACTCGTCTGTTACAAAGGGATTTCATTTTTTGAACTTATTTGAACTCCATAGTTTTTCTGTGTTCGAAATGCACCATTCAAAGCCACATCATCAATTTTCAACCCTTTCTGACTTCATTTGTTATTTTTCATGCATTTACTGATTATTTTGAGCTATAAGACGATGAAAATGAAAAGCATTTGAAATGAACTTTGAAAAGGTTGAAAGTTGGCATGGTATCATCATTTCACCCACATAGCATGTGCAAGGAAGTAGAGAGGGTTAGGAAAAAATTGGATGCACTTCATGTACAAAACAGACAACCTCTTTCAAAGTAGCAGGGTTTCA
This sequence comes from Triticum dicoccoides, assembly GCF_002162155.2. Lineage (NCBI taxonomy): Eukaryota > Viridiplantae > Streptophyta > Magnoliopsida > Poales > Poaceae > Triticum > Triticum dicoccoides. The sequence goes on along the minus strand of NC_041385.1, from coordinate 529,615,674 downwards.
TACGGAAACTCGTCTGTTACAAAGGGATTTCATTTTTTTGAAATTATTTGAACTCCATAGTTTTTCTGCGTTCAAAATGCACCATTCAAAAGCCACATCATCAATTTTCAACCCTTTCTGACTTCATTTGTTATTTTTCATGCATTTACTAATTATTTTGAGCTATAAGACCATGAAATTGAAAAGCATTTGAAATGAACTCTGAAAAGGTTGAAAGTCGGCATGGTATGATCATTTCACCCACATAGCATGTGCAAGAAATTAGAGAGGGTTACGACAAAAACTGGATGCACTTCGTGTACAAAACGGACAATCTCTTTCAAAGTATCAGGGTTTCATACGGAAACTCGTCTGATACAAAGGAATTTCAATTTTTTGAACTTATTTGAACTCCATAGTTTTTCTGTGTTCAAAATGCACCATTCAAAGAGACATAATTAATTTTCAACTCTTTCTGATTTAGTTTGTTATTTTTCATGCATTTACTGATTATTATGATCTATAAGACCATGAAATTGAAAAGCATTTGAAACGAACTCTGAAAAGGTTGAAAGTTGGCATGGTATCATCAGTTCACCCACATAGCATGTGCAAGAAGGTAGAAAGGGTTACGGCAGAAACTGGATGCACTTCGTGTACAAAACGCACAATCTCTTTCTAAGTATGAGGGTTTCATACGAAAACTCGTCTGTTACAACGGGATTTCATTTTTTTGAACTTATTTGAACTCCATAGTTTTTCTGTGTTCAAATTCCACCATTCAAAGGCACATCATCAATTTTCAACCCTTTCTGACTTCATTTGTTACTTTCATGCATTTACTGATTATTTTGTGCTATAAGACCATTAAATTGAAAAGCATCTGAAATGAACTCTGAAAAGGTTGAAAGTTGGCATGGTATCATAATTTCACCCACATAGCATGTGCAAGAAAGTAGAGAGGGTTAGGCAAAAACTGGATGCACTTCATGTACAAAACAGACAATCTCTTTCGAACTATCATGCTTTCATACGGAAACTCGTCTGTTACAAAGGGATTTCATTTTTTGAACTTATTTGAACTCTATAGTTTTTCTATGTTTAAAATGCACCATTCAAAGCCACATCGTTAATTTTCAACCCTTTCTGACTTCATTTGTTATTTTTCATGCATTTACTGATTATTTTGAGCTATAAGACCATGAAATTGAAAACATTTGAAATGAACTCTGAAAAGGTTGAAAGTTGGCATGGTATCATCATTTCAGCCACATAGCATGGGCAAGAAAGTAGAGAGGGTTACGACAAAAACTGGATGCATTTGGTGTACAAAACGCACAATCTCTTTCGAAGTATCAGGGTTTCATACGGAAACTCGTCTGTTACAAAAGGGATTTCATTTCCTTGAACTTACTTGAACTCCATAGTTTTTCTATGTTTAAAATGCACCATTCAAAGCCACATCATCAATTTTCAACCCTAGCTGACTTCATTTGTTATTTTTCATGCATTTACTGATTATTTTGAGCTATAAGACCATGAAATTGAAAAGCATTTGAAATGAACTCTGAAAAGGTTGAAAGTTGGCATGGTATCATCATTT
>NC_041385.1:529593803-529613556 GCF_002162155.2 Triticum dicoccoides | reverse complement strand
TTTGTGTACAAAACGCACAATCTCTTTCGAAGTATCAGGGTTTCATACGGAAACTCATCTGTTACAAAAGGGATTTCATTTCCTTGAACTTACTTGAACTCCATAGTTTTTCTGTGTTTAAAATGCACCATTCAAAGCCACATCATCTATTTTCAACCCTAGCTGACTTCATTTGTTATTTTTCATGCATTTACTGATTATTATGAGCTATAAGACCATGAAATTGAAAAGCATTTGAAACGAACTCTGAAAAGGTTGAAAGTTGGCATGGTATCATCATTTCACCCACATAGCATGTGCAAGAAAGTAGAAAGGGTTACGGCAGAAACTGGATGCACTTCGTGTACAAAACGCACAATCTCTTTCTAAGTATGAGGGTTTCATACGAAAACTCGTCTGTTACAACGGGATTTCATTTTTTTGAACTTATTTGAACTCCATAGTTTTTCTGTGTTCAAAATCCACCATTCAAAGGCACATCATGAATTTTCAACCCTTTCTGACTTCATTTGTTACTTTCATGCATTTACTGATTATTTTGTGCTATAAGACCATTAAATTGAAAAGCATTTGAAATGAACTCTGAAAAGGTTGAAAGTTGGCATGGTATCATAATTTCACCCACATAGCATGTGCAAGAAAGTAGAGAGGGTTAGGCAAAAACTGGATGCACTTCATGTACAAAACAGACAATCTCTTTCGAACTATCATGCTTTCATACGGAAACTCGTCTGTTACAAAGGGATTTCATTTTTTGAACTTATTTGAACTCCATAGTTTTTCTATGTTTAAAATGCACCATTCAAAGCCACATCGTTAATTTTCAACCCTTTCTGACTTCATTTGTTATTTTTCATGCATTTACTGATTATTTTGAGCTATAAGACCATGAAATTGAAAAGCATTTGAAATGAACTCTGAAAAGGTTGAAAGTTGGCATGGTATCATCATTTCAGCCACATAGCAGGGGCAAGAAAGTAGAGAGGGTTACGACAAAAACTGGATGCATTTTGTGTACAAAACGCACAATCTCTTTCGAAGTATCAGGGTTTCATACGGAAACTCGTCTGTTACAAAAGGGATTTCATTTCCTTGAACTTACTTGAACTCCATAGTTTTTCTGTGTTTAAAATGCACCATTCAAAGCCACATCATCAATTTTCAACCCTAGCTGACTTCGTTTGTTATTTTTCATGCATTTACTGATTATTTTGAGCTATAAGACCATGAAATTGAAAAGCATTTGAAATGAACTCTGAAAAGGTTGAAAGTTGGCATGGTATCATCATTTCAGCCACATAGCTTGTGCAAGAAAGTAGAGAGGCTTACAACAAAAACTGGATGCACTTCATGTACAAAACGCACAATCTCTTTCGAAGTATCACGGTTTCATACGGAAACTCGTCCCTTACAAAAGGGATTTCATTTCTTTGAACTTATTTGAACTCCATAGTTTTTCTGTGTTTAAAATGCACTATTCAAAGCCACATCATCAATTTTCAACCCTTTCTGACTTCATTTGTTATTTTTCATGCATTTAGTGATTATTTTGAGCTATAAGACCATGAAATTGAAAAGCATTTGAAATGAACTCTGAAAAGGTTCAAAGTTGGCATGGTATCATAATTTCACCAACATAGCATGTGCAAGAAAGTAGAGAGGGTTACGACAAAAACTGGATGCACTTCGTGTACAAAACGGACAATCTCTTTCGAAGTATCGGCGTTTCATATGGAAACTCGTCTGTTACAAAGTGATTTCATTTGTTGAACTTATTTGAACTCCATAATTTTTTGGTGTTCAAAATGCACCATTCACAGCCACATCATCAATTTCAACCCTTTCTGACTTCATTTGTTAATTTTCATGCATTTACTGATTATTTTGAGCTATAAGATCATGAAATTGAAAAGCATTTGGAATGAACTCTGAAGTTGGCATGGTATCATCATTTCACCCACATATCGTGTGCAAGAAAGTAGAGAGGGTTATGCTAAAACTGGATGCACTTTGTGTACAAAACGGACAATCTCTTTCGAAGTATTAGGGTTTCATACGGAAACTCGTCTGTTACAAAGGGACTTCATTTCATTTCTTTGAACTTATTTGAACTCCATAGTTTTTCTGTGTTCAAAATGCACCATTCAAAGCCACATTATAATTTTTCAACCCTTTCTGACTTCATTTGTTATTTTTCATGCATTAACTGATTATTTTGAGCTATAAGACCATGAAATTGAAAAGCATTTCATATGAACTCTGAAAGTTTGAAAGTTGGCATGGTATGTGTTGACATGGATTTTGACCAAGATAAAATAAATATATGGACCACATAATATAAATTAAAAAACGGCACGTTTTATATTGAGAAGAATTAATTAAAAAAATATAATCAATCGCTCAAAGTGAGGACTAACAAAAATAGGCATATGATATATTTTCGAAGGTCGATAATGCACACATGAAACCGAAAATTATAAAATATGACCAAACAAGTAAACAATCCTCATGATTTCTCCTATGGAAAAAATATACGCGCACCGTCGCGGATGGATAATGACCTAAAATTTCACTGTCAGAGGGGACGCCAAAAAAATGTCAAAGCATCATGGAGTATGTCCCTCCATCAAAATACCGTTGTATATTGACGAATGCACACAAAATATAATTCGATGGAGAAGGGCAATAATAGGACCGATCTGCTACACACACAAAAAAAGAAAAAGAAGAGGAAAAGGAAAAAAGGAGATCCATTAGATAGCATATATATATACATGCGTGTGGTGTGCGTACAGGACATAGGCCATATATAGTCACACACCGTAATGGGTTTCTTCCTCTTAGTCCTAAGGCATGCATTAGGCTCCAATTAAAATAATCAAGGTAAGAAGCCCATACGGCTTTGTAGCAGGGCCCATCTCTATATAGAGCTTGATTAAGAAAATTCACTAAACTAATTGGGCCAGAAGGCCATGTGCGCTCCCGCCGAAGTCCCATCAATCAACTCAGGAGACTAAGTCTACCCACGTTCTACCATCTAGCCACGACTCCTGCTCCCACGTCCTGCACGACAGCGATGTGCAGGCTGAGACCTTGGCGCGCACGGCAGCCTCCAAAGGCCACTGCTCCATACCCTCCCCTATAAATAGCAAACCTGCTACTGCTCTAGGGTCGGCCCCTCTGATCTATTTTTCCCACTGCTAAAATCACACACATACAGTAATGCCCGTAGCGCAACCAAACAAGAGATTATCATGAGTTCAGTTTAGTGCGTTCATAATTTCATTCCAACTTAGTCATATCCATTTTTTTATGATGTCCAAATTAAGTCAATTTTTATGAGGTTTTCGCACCTATGACACTCTCTTGATTTGTATCCATGTATAGAGACCAAACCAAGGAACGAGGCGTTCATCTTGGTTTGTATCGCTAAAGGGACCGAACCTAAACGGAGATCAATAGGACGAAGCGCACGCAAAATTTAAAGGAACCGTGCTTACAAGAACCATGCATGCTCCTTGACTCGTGCCGCGATGGCCGAGACGAAGGCAAAAGTTTGGGATAGATATATCATGCTCCTTGGTTTGTACCACGATGGCCGAACCAAGAACAAAAATTTGGGATGGATGTAACATACTCTTTAGTCTGTACCAAAATGGCCAAACCAAAGGTAAAATTTTGAGATAGATTAAACCATGCACCTTAGTCTGTACCGCAATGGCCGGACTAAGGGAAATAATTTTTTTGGAAGATGAAACATGCTCCTTGATTTGTACCATGATGGCCGAACCAAGGACTAGAGTTTTGGGAGAGGAGGAAGAAGAAAGCTCCCTGGTCTGTACCACAATGGCCAAACCAGGGGCTAGAGGAGAGCCATGAATCTCACCTTGTCACCTCCTGCAAGCAAGACGCCTGCCTCCTCTTCTCTTCTTTTGTGCTCCAATAATGACACGCAAGACATCTAGCATCAAGGTGGCGTGTCATGCAAGAAAATGGAGATTTGTAGTGCGTAAGTGAGTCTTGCACTTTGATGGCACCTAGTACTACGCAATATTTTTTCTCCTCGATGGCACGTGAATAGTCCACGTACTCAATGATAGAGCACGGGATGGTAGCCATGGACATGGTCGGCCCTTTTTGAAGAGAGTACTAAATAACTTTGATGTGTCCCATCAAATCAACGAGAAGCTTGATTACTACGCCTTCTCCATCGCCAACGCATGCGCGGTGGCTCGCAGCACGAGGAGAAACTTTTGCTTACAATCGGTGGACGTGCAGCAGTTCATTTGGTGTTAGATTGCCCGAAGTACTACAGTAGTACCATCATTATTGTTCGACTTCCGGAAGAGGAGAAGAGCCAAGAGCAAGGTCACCTACTAATCTAGTACAATACTACTATAGCCAAAGTTGGTCCACCTTTTTAGAGCATGGTTAATTAATGTCAGCTCACAGAAGTAGGGTTCTACCTTGTACCCCTTTACCTGTGCACGGGCAGTCAGAGCCACGGCCACGGCCACACTTAGCAGGGAAAAGGAGGGAAGCGGAAGCCACAAGATGATCAAAGCAACGCCAAGGCAGAGACACGAAGAGCAAGAGGGCGGTGGACTCCCCCGGCAAGACCCTTGCCGGGGCGGCCTCCACGGCCCCGGCAATGGCCTTACAGGGGCAACTTGCCCAACACCAGCAGAGCGTGCCACTCTTGAGCTTGAGGTTTCCAACATCATCGACGACATAGGAACCAAGGCTCGGGAGGCACCTCCATGGTGGCATGAAAATCTTTGTGAAGATCATTCACACACAATATTAGATGAGGACCAAAAGACGAGACCTCCGGCAACATCTTGCCAGGGATGACCGCGGTGCCATGACAAGACCCTTGCCGGGGCCCCCGGCAAGACCCTTGCCGAGGACATCAGCAGGGCCACGGCCAGGCCCGCGCGCACTAAGACCCCACCGCCAGTCTCATGCAGCTGCCAGCCCAGCCAGCCAGGCGAGCACCTGCGTGGCGACGTGCGGTCCCAAGGCCAACTCAGCAAGCACCTGCGTGGTGGCATGCAGATCTTCGTGAAGACGCAGCCATCGTGCCACCTCAGCAGCCTGTCCGCCTACATGGTGCCGCCTGCCTCGCTGGCCTGGATGCGTGTCGAAGCAAGGCAAGGCGTCAATAAAGCGAGGGGACACCTCAGGGGCGCATTTAATGCGTCTTGTCCCATTATGAGAAGGGATAAGCTTGTACACTGTACCCTTTCCACCTCATGTGTGCCATTGTGGCGCCTCCTTCGACTATAAAAGGAGTTCCGAGGCATACTGGAGAGGGATTTGGCTCTTTGAGCAAGTCATGCTTGATAGCTAGCTCCAGAATATTCATATACACACTAAAGAAGTATTAGGGTATTACGCGATCACCGCGGCCCAAACCTGGGTAAAGGACCCTTGTGCTGACTCTTAGACCTGCTCTTCTCGCAACCCCGCGCCCGCCGACCACAGTAGGGACCCCATTGATCTCATAGGTGTCTTTCTCACCGACATCTTTGGCGCGCCAGGTAGGGGACGCAGTTGTGAAAATCTGGTCTAGTAGCTAGTTTAGCAATTCTTCATCGCCATGGCTCCCAAGAGGAAGACGACGACGACAATCGGTTCATCCGTAGCCGCACTGCCCATACCGGTGCGAGCTAGTAGCGGGCCGGTCGCGGACAGAACCCGAGGCGCGACCCGTGAACACCCACGTCACCCTGGCAGTCCAGACCTGGCGAGCGGCGTCGTTCGTGTGCGGGTCGACGGGCCGCACACCGCAAATTCCAGAGACGGAGTTGGGCCCCCCGCAGGCGGCGCGGGGCCCTCCAGGGGCGGTGCCATGCCACCCACCGGCGGCGCCGCGACCTCCAACATGCCTGCGCCGGTGCCCACGACGCGCTCTTCCCAAGTCGTGCGCGACGAGCAGCGTCACCACGCTGGTGACCCCGGGCACCGACCTGGGAAGAGTCCAGTGCACCCTTCGTAGGACGAAGGAGGTCAGCATGCACGTTGAAGTACTGGCGAAAATGGCGTGCCGCCGCAGGGCTGTGGTAGAGCTCCTTCTAACGTGGTTAGAAGTCGAAGCGCACCACAGTCCACGCAGCTCTCGCCACCGCCCACGCCAACAGATGCTTTGGCGCGCACACAGCTGCTCCTTGACTTTCCTCCTGCTTCAGAGAAGCTCGACGAGTGGAGAGCCACCGTCCGGAGCCTCGTTGGCATCACCAACAAAGATGAGCCACGACCAGCAGGGCCTGTACGCCGCTGCTCCATCGAACCACCACATGCCAGCAGTGGAAGGGACGGGGGTGATGCATCCATGGTGCACTCTCCTCCCCCATGCCATCCACTGCGGCTATCGATCCGTCGTGATGATGCTTGTGATAATATTTCCATAGCGTCGTCCGATCTATGGACCCATCACGATTAGCGTCAAGTTCTTCAGGAGCGAGCCCTTGAAGACGCTCGAACCACCAACGAGCGCCAGCGTGATGTGTGCCACCAGTTAGATAGGCGGGCAGGGCCCACTATGGATCACCTGGCACCGGGAGGCTACGGTGGCCTACCTAACGAGCTGGGTTGCCCAGCCTTTACCCGTGAGCTGCAGCAGTTCCAGTGGCCCTCCCGCCGCACATTCAAGCCCGACATTGGCGAGAAGTACAATGGCAAGACTCACCCGTCGGAGTTCCTCAACATCTACATCTTTGCGATGCAAGCTGCTGGAGCCCGCAATGACAAGGTGCTTGCCAATTACTTCCCGTTGGCACTCAAGCCCAATGTTATGTCATGGTTGATGCACTTGCCGGTGGATTCCATTTCTTGTTGGTCGGATATGTGTCATGAGTTTGTTGGCGCCTTCACTGGAGGCCATCAAGCTCAATTTGCATATCATCCCCCAGAAGGAAGGTGAAAACCTGCGCAAGTATATCCAGAGGTTCAGCCGGGTGTAGTACAACATCCCAGACGTTCACCCTGCCACCATGATCAGCGCATTCCATCAGAATGTGCGTAACTGCAAGATGCGTGAGGAGCTGGCGATGAACAAGGTCAAAGATGTGGCCGAACTTTATGTTCTGGCTAAAAGGTGCGCTCGAGCTGAAGAGGGAAGGAAGTACCCCGACAAGGATGCCGGTGCAGAAACCGACTGCACGGACGATGACACCGCCGCCCCGACAAAGAAGGGCCGGCGTCGTAACAGAAAGCGCAAGGGCAAGACTGTGCTTGCCATCGAGGGGTCCGATGACACCAGCACTGCCAAGAAGGCCAAGGCAAGCGACCCCGGCAAGGAAGTTGCCGAGTGTGCCGCTTGCTAGGCTTGGCGGCTGCCGACAAGCCAGGAAGCTCCAACAACCAGTATTGCAAGATCCACCACACCAAGGGCCACGACCTCCAAAACTGCCGACAAGTTGAGCTGCTTGCTGAGAAGCAAATAGTTGAGTACTAGAGGCGGGACAAGGAGAAAGGCCAGGACGGTGTCGAGGGATCCGGCAAGAAGCGTGGCGGCCAAGGAGGCCGCCGCGGCAAGGATAACCAGCAAGAGATGTCTGCCCGGGGCCGCGACAAGAAGCAGGAAGACGATGATCATAACAAGGACGACAAGTCCGGCGACCACGAGTTCTAGAAAGCTACGGATGCCATGTGCATAGACGGTGGTGCCTCGCTGCACACCTCTCACCGCTAACTCAAGCAGTGGGCGCGTGAGACCATAGCGGTGGAGCCATCGCTCGACGCGTGGAAGCCACTGAAGTGGTCCAACACACCTATCATCTTTGACACCGAGGACCACCCTGATCGCACTACTGCGGTCAGGTGTTTGTCGTTGTTGGTTTCACCAACGATCCACAACCTCAAGGTGACGAAGATGCGAGTTGACGGCGGTGCCGGTCCGAACTTGATCTCGCCTGTTGTGGTCGAAAGGCTGCAGATTCCTGATGGCGCCTCGAAGAGACATGCACATTTCAAGGGGTCAACCCAGGAAGGAGTCAGCCGAAGGGTAAGGTCACACTGCCTGTGACGTTTGGAGGCGAGTTGAACTACAAGACAGAGAGGATTGTCTTAGATGTGGCCGAGATCCCCTTGCCCCTACAACGGGATCCTCGGCCGCCCGGTGCTGGCCAAGTTCATGGCGGCGGCACATTATGCCTACAACACGCTGAAGATGCCTGGGCCGATGAACATCATCACCGTCCCCTCTGACAAGACGGATGCGCTGATCTGCGCTGACCAACTCTACCAGGAAGTAGTTGCAGCAGCTGCCACCAAGGCACTTGCTCCTGCCGCTGAAGCCCCGGGAGGGAAGAAGACCGGCGAGACCTCTCGCACCCACTCCGGCAAGCACATGTTGTGCTCCCATCGAGGACGTGCCAGAGAGATCCACCGACAAGAGCAAGAAATCCAGAGCTGCACTGCTACCTATTGAGTACTGCATTGGTTTTCCCTTGTAGAGGAAAGGGTGATGCAGCAAAGTAGCGTAAGTATTTCCCTCAGTTGTTGAGAACCAAGGTATCAATCCAGTAGGAGGCTCATCAAAAGTCCCACACACCTACACAAACAAACAAGAACCTCACAACCAACGTGATAAAGGGGTTGTCAATCCCTTCACGGAAACTTGCAAAAGTGAGATCTGATAGAGATAATATGATAAGATAAATATTTTTGGTATTTTTATGATATAGATTGGAAAGTAAAGATTGCAAATAAAAGATAGATTGGAAAGTTATATGATAAAAGATAGATCCGGGGGCCATATGCTTCACTAGTGGCTTCTCTCAAGATAGCATAAGTATTACGGTGGGTGAACAAATTACTGTCGAGCAATTGGTAGAAAAGTGCATAGTTATGAGAATATCTAGGCATGATCATGTATATATGCATCACGTCCGCAACAAGTAGATTGAAACGATTCTGCATCTACTACTATTACTCCACACATTGACCGACTCCTGCCTACATCTAGGTTATTAAGTTCATAAGAACAAAGTAACGCATTAAGAAAGATGACATGATGTAGAGGGATAAACTCAAGTGATATGATATATACCCCGTCGTTTTATCCTCGATGGCAACAATGCAATACGTGCCTTGCTGCCCCTGCTATCACTGGGAAAGTACACCGCAAGATTGAACCCAAAACTAAGCACTTCTCCTATTGCAAGAAAGATCAATCTAGTAGACCAAACCAAACTGATAACTCGAAGAGACTTGCAAAGATAATCAATCACGCATAAAAGAATTCAGAGAAGATTCAACTATTTCTCATAGATAGACTTGATCATAAACCCACAATTCATCGGATCTCGACAAACACACCGCAAAAAGAGTTAGATCGAATAGATCTCCAAGAAGATCGAGGGGAACTCGGCATTGTGATTCAAAGAGATAGAAGAAGCCATCTAGCTAATAACTATGGACCCAAAGGTCTGTGGTAAACTACTCACAACTCATCCGAGAGGCCTTGGAGATGATGTAGAGGCCCTCCATGGTCGATTCCCCCTCCGGCGGAGCGCCGGCGAAGGCTCCAAGATGGGATCTCGTGGATACAGAAGGTTGGCGGTGGAATTAGGTTTTTGTGGTGCTCCTGGATGTTTTCAGGGTACGTGGATATATATAGGAGGAAGAAGTAGGTCCGTTGAGCCACGAGGGGCCCACGAGGGTGGGGGCGCGCCCACCCCCCTAGGGCGCGCCGGGCACCCTCGTGGCCGACTCGTTTGCTACTTGATGTCCACTCCAAGTCTCCTGGACTGCGTTTGTTCCAGAAAGATCGCTCCTGAAGGTTTCATTCCATTTGGACTCCGTTTGATATTCCTTTCTTTGAAACACTGAAACAGGCAAAAAAATAGGAATTCGGGTTGGGCCTCCCGTTAGTAGGTTAGTCCCAAAAATGATATAAAAGTGTAAAGTAAAGCACATAAACATCCAAAACGGGTAATATAATTCCATGGAACAATCAAAAATTATAGGTACGTTGGAGACGTATCAAGCATTGCCAGGCTTAATTCCTACTCGTCGTCGAGTAGGTAAATAATAAAAACAGAATTTTTGATGTGGAATGCTACCTAGCATAATTCTCAATGTAATTTTCTTTATTGTGTCATGAATGTTCTGATCCAAATGATTAAAAATAAAAGTTCATATTCACATAAGAAGTAGTAATACTTGAAGCATACTAACAAGGCAATCATGTCTTATCAAAATAACATGGCATTAGAAGGTTCATCCCTACAAAATCATATATTTAGGCTATGTTTCATTTTCATCACACAAAATACTCCCATCAAGAACAACCCCGGTTTCAGCCAAGCAATTGGTTCACACTTTTTAATGCGCTTCAGCTTTTTTTTCAACTCTCACGCAATACATGAGTGTGAGCCATGGATATAGCACTATGGGTGGAATAGAATATGATGATGGAGGTTGTGTGGAGAGGACAAAAGAAGAAGAAAGTCTCACGTTGATGAGGCTAATCAACGGGCTATGGAGATGCCCATCAATTGATGTCAACATGAGGAGTAGGAATTGCCATGCAACGGATGCACTAGAGCTATAAATGTATGGAAGTTCAACAAAAGAAACTGATGGGTGTGCATCCAACTTGCTTGCTCACGAAGACCTAGGGCATTTTGAGGAAGCCCATCGTTGGAATATACAAGCCAAGTTCTATAATGAAAAATTCCCACTAGTATATGAAAGTGACAACATAAGAGACTCTCTATATGAAGAACGTGGTGCTACTTTGAAGCACAAGTGTGGAAAAAGATAGTAACATTGTCCCCTTTTTTATTTCCTTCTTTTTTTATGTGGGCCTTTCTTTTTTTCTTTTTTTCTTTGGCCTTTCTCTTTTTTTTCTTTGTCCTTTTTTTCTTTTTTTATAAGGGACAATGCTCTAATAATGATGATCATCCCACTTCTATTTATTTACAACTCATGAATTACAACTCAAAACTAGAACAAGACATGACTCTATATGAATGCCTCCGGCGGTGTACCGGGATGAGCCATGAATCAAGAGTGACATGTATGAAAAATTATGAAGGTGGCTTTGCCACAAATACAATGTCAAATACATGATCATGCAAGGCAATATGACAATGATGATGCGTGTCATGATTAACGGAACGGTGGAAAGTTGCATGGCAATATATTTCGGAATGGCTATGGAAATACCATAATAGGTAGGTATGGTGGCTATTTTGAGGAAGATATAAGGAGGTTTATGTGTGATAGAGCGTATCGTATCACGGGGTTTGGATGCACCGGCGAAGTTTGCACCAACTCTCAAGGTGAGAAAGGGCAATGCATGGTACCGAAGAGCCTAGCAATGATGGAAAGGTAAGAGTGCGTATAATACATGGGCTCAAATTAGTCATAAAGAACTCATATACTTATGGAAAAAGTTTTATTAGCCCTCGAAGCAAAGTACTACTACGCATGCTCCTAGGGGAAGGGTTAGTAGAAGTTAACCATCGCGCGATCCCGGCCTCCACACATAAGGAAGGCAATCAAAAGAGCACCCCATGCAACAGATTTGTTACACAACTTTCACCATACGTGCATGCTACGGGACTTGCCAACTTCAACACAAGTATTCTTTAAATTCCCAATTACCCAACTAGCATGGCTCTAATATCACCACCTCTATATCTCAAAACATTTATCAATCATCAAATTGATCATAGCATCCAATTCACTTCCTATGATAGTTTTTATTATACCCAACTTGGATGCTCATCATTCTAGGACCAATCTTATAACCATAGCAAATACCATGTTGTTCTAAAAGACTCTCAAAATGATATATGTGTAGCATGAGAGATCAACAATTTCTAAAAAATAAAGCCACCGCCATTCTCTAAAAGATATAACTGAAGCACTAGAGCAAAATTATCTAGCTCAAAAGATATAAGTGAAGCACATAGAGTATTCTAATAAATTCCAAATCAAGTGTGTATCTCCCAAAAGGTGTGTACAACAAGGATGATTGTGGTAAACTAAAAAGCAAATTCTCATATCATACAAGACGCTCCAAGCAAAACACATATCATGTGGCGAATAAAAATATAGCTCCAAGTAAAGTTACCGATAGACGAAGACGAAAGAGGGGATGCCTTCCGGGGCATCCCCAAGCTTAGGATTTTGGTTATCCTTGAATATCTTGGGGTGCCATGGGCATCCCAAAACTTGGGCTCTTGCCACTCCTTATTCCATAGTACATCAAATCTTTACCCAAAACTTGAAAACTTCACAACACAAAACTCAACAGGAAATCTCATAAGCTCCGTTAGTGCAAGAAAGAAAACCCACCACATAAGGTACTATAGTGAACTCATTCTTTATTTATATTGGTGTTAAACCTACTGTATTCCAACTTCTCTATGATTCATAACCCCCCGATACTAGCCATAGATTCATCAAAATAAGCAAACAACACACGAAAAACAGAATCTGTCAAAAACAGAACACTCTGCAGCAATCTATAACTTTCGAATACTTCTGGAACTCTGAAAATCCTACCAAAATAGGAAGTCCTGGGAAATTTGTCTATTGATCTACTACAAAACGAATCAATGCAAAATCACGTTTATGTTATTTACTCAAATTATTCTCGTGCGTGCAAAAGTTTCTGTTTTTCAGCAGAATCAAATTAACTATCACCTTAGGTTATCCTATAGGTTCTACTTGGCACAAACACTAATTAAAACACAAAACCACATCTAAACAGAAGCTATATGAAATATTTATTACTAAACAGAAGCAAATAGCAAGAGACTAAAATAAAATTGGGTTGTCTCCCAACCAGCGCTATCGTTTAACGCCCCTAGCTAGGCATAAAAGCGAGAATAGATCTAAGTATTGCCATCTTTGGCATTCAATTCATAAGTGGCTCGCATAATAGATTCATAAGGTAATTTGACTTTATTTCTTGGAAAGTGTTCCATGCCTTTCCTCAATGGAAATTCGAATCTAATATTCCCTTCCTTCATATCAATAATTGCACCAATAGTTCTAAGGAAAGGTCTACCAAGAATAATAGGACATGAAAGATTACAATCTATATCAAGAACGATAAAATCTACGAGCACATAATTCCTATTTGCAACAATAAGAACATCATAGATCCTTCCCATAGGTTTCTTAATGGTGGAATCCGCAAGGTGCAAGTTTAATGAGCAATCATCAAAATCATGGAAACCTAGCACATCACATAAAGTTTTCGGAATCGTGGAAACACTAGCACCCAAATCACATAAAGCATAGCATTCTTGATCTTTAATTTTAATTTTTATACTAGGTTCCCACTCATCATAAGATTTTCTAGGTATAGAAACTTCCAAGTCAAGTTTTTCCTCATAAGATTGCATCAAAGCATCAACAATATGTTTGGTGAAAGCTTTATTTTGACTATAAGCATGTGGAGAATTCAACACGGATTGCAACAAGGAAATACAATCTATTAAAGAACAATTATCATAATTAAATTCCTTGTAATCCAAAATAGTGGGTTCATTGCTAAGTAAAGTTTTGACCTCTCCAATCCCACTTTTACCAATTCTAGCATCAAGATCTAAAAACTCTGAATCATTGGGACGCCTTTTAACTAAAGTTGAATCATCTCATGTCCCATCATTATCAAGATTCATATTGCAAAAAAAGATTTAATAGGGGACACATCAATAACTTTTAGAGCTTCATCATTATTTTCATGGAAACTAGCAGAACACGCTCTTACAAAGCAATCTTTATTAGCACGCATCCTAGCGGTTCTTTCTTTGCACTCATCAATGGAAATTCTCATGGCTTTGAGAGACTCATTGATATCATGCTTAGGTGGAATAGATCTAAGTTTCAAGGAATCAACATCAAGAGAGAGTCTATCAACGTTTCTAGCCAATTCATCAACTTTAAGCAATTTTTCTTCAAGCAAAGCATTGAAATTCTTTTGAGAGATCATCAATTCTTTAACACTATTCTCAAAATCAGAGGGCATCTTATTAAAATTTCCATAAGAGTTGTTGTAGGAATTACCATAACTATTAGAGGAATTACTAGGAAACGGCCTAGGATTAAAGTTTCCTCTATACGCGTTGTTACCAAAATTATTCCTACCAACAAAATTCACATCCATAGATTCATTATTGTTCTCAATCAAAGTAGACAAAGGCATATGATTAGGATCAATAGGAGCACTCTTAGTAGCAAACAATTTCATAAGTTCATCCATCTTTCCACTCAAAACATTAATTTCTTCTATTGCATATCACACAAATCAACAAAGTTGTTTAGATGAGTAGCGACATCTTCACTAGGAAGGCCGGAGAATTGACTTCATAACAAGATTCAACAAAGCAGCATTGATTTCGCAAGATTCAGCATTATTAAGAAGTGCAATCGAAGTGCTAAGGAAATCATTATTATTGGTATTGAAAAAATCATACAATTTGGTATTATCTTGAGCCATCGTGACAAGCAATCCAACACACAAGCACACAAAAGGCAAGCGAAAGAGAGAGGCAAATAAAATGGCAAGGGTGAAGTGGGGAGGAAAACGTGAGGCAAATGGCAAATAATGTAATGCGAGGGAGATAAGTTTGTGATGGGTACTTGGTATGTCTTGACTTCAGCAAAGACCTCCCCGGCAACGGCGCCAGAAATCCTTCTTGCTACCTCTTGAGCACTGCGTTGGTTTTCCCTTGAAGAGGAAAGGGTGATGCAGCAAAGTAGCGTAAGTATTTCCCTTAGTTGTTGAGAACCAAGGTATCAATCCAGTAGGAGGCTCCTCAAAAGACCCATGCACCTACACAAACAAACAAGAACCTCGCAACCAACGCGATAAAGGGGTTGTCAATCCCTTCACGGAAACTTGCAAAAGTGAGATCTGATAGAGATAATATGATAAGATAAATATTTTTGGTATTTTTATGATATAGATTGTAAAGTAAAGATTGCAAATAAAATTTAGATTGGAAACTTATATGATAAAAGATAGACCCAGGGGCCATAGGCTTCACTAGCGGCTTCTCTCAAGATAGCATAAGTATTACGGTGGGTGAAAAAATTATTGTCGAGCAATTGATAGGAAAGTGTATAGTTATGAGAATATCTAGGCATGATCATGTATATAGGCATCACGTCCACAACAAGTAGATCGAAATGATTCGGCATCTACTACTATTACTCCTCACATCGACCGACTCCTTCTTGCATCTAGAGTATTAAGTTCATAAGAATAGAGTAATGCATTAAGAAAGATGACATGATGTAGAGGGATAAACTCAAGCAATCACTACAAGAAATATGTTAACATGTGACCACCACTATTGGTCACTGAATTGTCACTTTTTCCATTTGTGACTTTTTTGTGACCAAAAACAGAAGGTCAAAAGTTGGCCGTCGTAAACTGACATTTTTTACCTTTCTTCTGGAATGGTCGTAGACGTTTATGACCAAAATATGTCTACTGTGGCGTTTTGGTCAGAAGCTACCTCCCCAGACCACGTAGGCATCCAGCATGGCAAGCTGATGTGGCACAAGAATCAGTCCGGTCCAATTCGGTTTTCTACATGGGCCGAGCCCATTAATTCGGCCTTTTTAATATTATTTTTCCTATTAATTTTTGCTAGCTACATGGGCTGGCCCGGCAATTCGGCCTTTTTATTTCTAGATGCGGCCTTTTATAGCATATAATATTTTATTTTTTGCCATTTTATTTTCCACTGTTTTACATTTGTCCCAAGAGTTTCAGTTTTTCTTTTTCTCAGAAGATTGGTCCCACTTGTCAGTTTCTAGTAATGGGACCCGGTTGTCAGGGTCAAGTTCTTTAGATTTCATTTCATAGTAAATAAGTAACCAATATCTAAATCAGCACTGGCAATATACACTCTTGAAATAGTAGCCAGAATGGCAATCACGGTATTACAACGTGAATACATTTTTTGTGGGTAAACACGGATACGTCATACAACACAAATACAATGGCAATGACAGTATTACAAGCTCTACTGCTTCTATCAACCTTCTTCAACATGGACCTCCTTCAGTCCTTCTATAGCAGACACAAACTCTACTTCTCCTTTCAACCTTCTTTTGCATGGAGCTACTGTGAGAGGAAATCTACAGTTAAGAACAAAATACGTATATAAGCTGTTGGGTACATATCACTTTGGAAAGCACAAGATATCATTTGGCTGGACATGAGTATCACTTGTGCATGGGACAGTAAAAGGAATTACAACTAAACAACAATTCAGCATGAATTGATAAAATGAATTGGCAAAGAATGTACTGTCCAACTGATTTAGCATGAGAGTCCGACGACGACAACACCAAGCAAAATTCAGTAAAGCGTATAAATAGATTCAGACCAATTGGTAAAATGAAATCTACTCCATGAGATTTAGTCAACTTTAGGGAGCATCGCAGATTCAGACCAATATTTGCAAGCATGTAAATACTGATTCAACAGTAGGGAGTACTGACTTTTTCTGGCAGCAAGAAAGCAACTCAATTTGGCAAGTAGTGCAATACCAAGTGAATTTAGTCAAACATGCAAGTGAATTTAGAGCAGTAGCACAAGGGACTAGTAGCACTAGGGACTAGGGACTGACAGCAGTAGCACTAGATTCAGTCAAGTGAAAGTGAATTAGAGCAGCAGCAAAATCAAGGAACATGAGAGAGGTAGAGGGAGGCTCAACCATGAATTGTTGCTGCCCCATGGTTTGGCATGTAATTGTCGCCGCTCCTCCTTGTGGATGCCAAGGTCGAAGACGTCGGATCCGTGCGGGCATCCACCTCCTATCCGCACAAGCTAAAGCAACCGTAGCAGGTAGTCCACCAGAACCTTCTTCCTCTTTGGTTGCACCAGTGGCGTCTGCAGATCCACCATGGCCGGAGGCTGACTTCTGAAATGAAAAATAGCACAATGAGATGTTAGCTTTGCCATGATGATATAGTAGTAACAGGGAAGCATACCAGGGATAAACTGTACATAGGGAAGGCAATAAATAACAAAAGCAGCAGTAACATATTCTCATGACAACCAGGACATAACCATCCCAATTCCATTTTACCATGTACTATACAGTTTAAAATTGAAGCATATCAAGAAGAAATTGTACACATGCAAGGCTGAAAAGAAGAACAGAACATTAGCATTGTCATGGCCCCCAAAGACAATATTTTAGAAAATATTAGGCATTGTTCATCTTATATAACAAAAAAACTCATAAATGTCGATCGACTGCTCCAGAAATGCAATATATAAACCCAGTTGGAATTGATAACTACAAGGTACAGCAGCTCAAAGTGGCAGTAGCTAAAACGCAAGCATTGTTCAAAGACAAACAACAAGAATCCCAGTAATGGATTGAACTCAAGATCCAGCATCACCAATCTTATTGTATGCAAACAATCTTATTTTATTTGCTTATATTACTAAAAAAAGGTGTATGAGGTCAGATCAAGAACACTATTATTAAAATAGACATGTCTTCCTTTATGTGAAGAAGTCTGCTCCCTTCATTAATTAGTAGTAATCATTCCATGTGTAGGTACTACCAACTAAACTTCACTGTGTAGGTACTACCAAGTTTCTACATGTCTACAGTTCTATATTTACTAACCCAATATGCCCAGTTTCCCACAGACCGATTCACAGTTTTTATAGCTTACAGGTTAAGCCTATGGAATCAAAGGAAATACACATTCAGAAATGCTATTTATATTATTTTCCCCCTATTAATTTTGATCAGGCACTTATTTTGCACATGTATATATCTAGTCAATAAAATATGCATGCAAAGTTGTACTGATGTAGACATGCTCTCAAAGCAGAATTCAGAAACATCAGAGTCTCGCTGCATCTCAAAATCAAGCTGATCTAACATGTAGGCATTGATTAACAGATCCAATAATACTAATGCAATTGTAATCATACGGCAAAACAGATTGTTCAACATTTCTAGTGCAAGCATTGTACAAGGCCAAACAAACTAAAAGCCAATAAGACACTATTATAGTACAGTACGACGACATCTATTGCCCATCTAGAAAATAAGGTGACATACTGCAGGTTCAAAAATTTCCTATCAATCATGATATGTTTGTACAATGGTTGGTGTATGCTGAGCTCGGCACTGTATGATGTATAACAGATGTTGTATAACAAAGAAGAACAGCAAAAAAAATTGATGGCATTGAGCTGTTGATAGAAGTATGCAAAAAAGCTACTCAGTTGCTAACAAGACGAATCAACGAGAACTATGAAGGTTGGAGTCTAGAAAGGTATTCCCTGTTAGAAGTCAACTACGACAGCAGTTAAGCTATGCATCATTCTTGGTAGTGGATCTCATCCCTGTCATTTTTAGCAATCACTACACGTGGAAGAAGTAAAGCATGTCAGTTGTATTGATTTTCAGACACACATAAATGAAGGAGCAAAAGGCAGCCAAAATATAACTACAGGGCCCTCTTAACACATAATGTTTGTGCCTAATCTGTTAATCAGCTTTTGCACGATCATGATCTTTTAGTAAGCATCGATTGTGGAAACAGTAGCACTGGCTACTATGGCTACAGCAACACCAAGCAATTCAACGAAGCAACGACCACCATACAGAGCTAAGCACTGGTTACTACGGCTAGTAAGTGATTCGGTCAAATAGCCCTATGTACTTCTTGTTGATATGCAGCAGTACTCCTTGACAAATAGCCGATCAGATTCTGATCCATTCCTGCTTTCCCTGTGCCAGATATAAATTTATAACTAGACTTATGAAAGGGAAAGACACTATAGATTCTGTGCTGAGAAAAAGCTAGCAGCTACCAGCCAGTCAGACAGCACCTCACTACCTCAGAGCCGTGAGCAAATTTGAGGGCCACAGAAAATACTTGTGGGTGAAGCGAATTACACAAAAAATCCTCACCCGATCCACTGCATCATCACATTTCTACACTAAGATTGTTGGATGCACAAATAGGATCGCGTTACCAAGGATTCAATAAACCAAGCTGGAATTGTGCGTTTTAGCATGATAGTGCTAGCGGACGATGCAAAGGGCTCTCCTTCCTATACTTCCTAAGCTATATACGGAGTATAATACAGTACAGATTCCTGGTCTCCAGGAAAATTGCAGGATGTATCGTGCCTCTGAAAGAGGATTGAAAATTCAAAGGGGAGCGATCAAACGTGTACACAAGATTCTACTTGAAACCTGCCCATTGACCCCGCAGCGGATGTGCAGGGCCATCTTATCCCCTAACCCCGTGACCGTGGGCGGAGAGGGGGGGGGGAGCAAGCGGGATGTACCTGCGACGACCTCGCGGATGAAGACGGTGATGTGCGGCGCGGAGGGGGAGGAGTGGTCGAGCGGGACGACGACGCGGTGGTCGCGGAGGCTGAGGTCCGGCACCGCGTACCACGGCCCAGCCTGGTGCAGCGTAGCCGCAGCCGCGGGCGCGGCGGTGCTGGCGGCCGGTGAGGATGACGACATGGACATCCGGATCCGGCCCCATTCCGGATCTTGTGGAGGAGGAGCTCGGCGGCATCTATGACGGCGTGAAAGGGGCCGGAGAGGAAGGCTCATGGTTCCTTGAGCAGCTGAGTCAGGCGACGACGCGCCCGGAGTCGGGCTGGCCCTGCACGACATGGCCGTGTTACCGGAAGTGCCGTGAAATAGGTTCTAGGAGGCGATGGCGGTCGCTAGGAGTAGGGCGCTCAGGTCGGCCCGGCCTCGGCGCCACAGCA
>NC_041385.1:529574524-529593401 GCF_002162155.2 Triticum dicoccoides | reverse complement strand
GGGGGAGGGCGGCGGCTGTGGGTGCGTAGGAGAGAGGGGGACAAGAGGACGAGTGGTGCGGGTTGTGTTAGGGTTAGTTGGGTGAGACGGTGAGGGGGGTCAAGTGTGCCGTTGGATCCGGGATGATCGGACGGTTCAGATCGCCTAAGGTAGGGTGATCCCGGGGAGATGTTTCGATTGGTTGGAGATTCCGGGTGTGGTTTAAAATATAGTCCCTAAGTGCTAAAAACAAAGGGGTTTATGAAGCAACTATCAATAATATTTTGCAAAATGGAACCACTAAAATTTTCACTCAAGTTATACCACATTTTATGGATGATAATCAACTTGTATGCATTTCCGATCGTTCTAGCCTTTTTTGCGATTTAAACCAACTTGTACCAAATCAAGAGGAACCGGGTAAAATTTAAACTACAACAACTTCATAGTTTGCTCATTGTTTTTTCCAAAAAACATTTTTAGGTACACATGTATATGTTTCATCACAGAACACTATGAGTTTTGTAATATTCCACCCACAGCTACGAAGGGTTATGCCCATGGTTTTAACCGCGTTTTGAAATTGGCATAAAGAATTAAAGAAATCAAAAAAATGGAAAGCCTTTGCATTGTGTCATTATATATGATCTAGTGTCTAGGGTGAATGGCAAACAATGTTGCCTAAGGACTTTTTCCTTTTCATTGGACGGAAAAACAAATTTCCATTTTTCGAGTGCCCGAAATGTGGTTTTTTTGTGAAGGACCTACCATATATTTGTTGAAAAATTGTACCAAATCAATTTTCTAAAATACTAGGACATATTTAATGCACAATTGACCAAATGGTTGGGTGTAAAAAGTTTTGATCCACCTCTGGTGAAAAAGACAAATTCTCGCCGATTCAGTTGGAAGCGGGTCAAATTTGAACTGTAGCTACCTCGTAGTTTGCTCTTTATTTTTTTCAGAAATCATTTCTAGGTACATAAGTATCTATTTAATCAAAGAAACACCAAAAAAATTCCAAGATTCAACCACTAGCTAGGAACGGTCAAGCCCGCCGTTTTGACCACATTTTGAAACGGGCATAATTAAAAAAAATCAAAAAAATGGGAAAACCTTCGCATTGCGTCAATATATGTGACCATGTTTCCAGGAAAAATAATAAACTTGTAATATGGAAATTATTTTAAAAAAGTGTTCTCAGAAATGAGCTGTCATGCGTTAAGATTCATGGCTTTCAAGCCAAATGATCAATCTTATGGCCACATTCATGGCGTAGTTTGTTCAAATGATCTCATATTGTGCACAAGGGTGCATCTTGGAATTCCAAACAATGTTGGCTAAGGGAGTTTTCACTTTCATTGCACAAAAGAGCCATTTTCCATTTTTCGAGTGCCCTAAACGAGGGTTTTTTGTGAAGGACCTACCAAATAATTGTTGCAAAATTGGACCAAATCATTTTTATAAAATACTAGGCCATATTTAATGCACAATTGACCAAATGGTTGGGTGTAAAAAGTTTTGATCCACCCCTGGTAAAAAAGACAAATTTCCGCCGATTCAGTTGGAAGCGGATCAAATTTGAACTGCAGCTACATCATAGTTTGCTATTTATTTTTTCAAAAAATCATTTATAGGTACATAAGTATCTATTTAATCAGAGAAACATCAAAAGTTTTCCAAGATTCAACAACTAGCTAAGATAGGTCAACCCCGCCGTTTTGGCCGCATTTTGAAACGGGCATAAAAATTTCAAAAAAAAATAAAAAAATTGGAAAACTTCGTATTGTGTCATTATATGTGACCAAGTTTCCTGGAAAAAAAACTTGTAATACGGCAATTATTTTAAAAAAGTGTTCTCAGAAATGAGCTGTCATGCATTAAGATTCATGGCTTTCAAGCCAAATGATCAATCTTATGGCCACACTCATGGCGTAGTTTGTTCAAATGATCTCATATTGTGCACAAGGGTGCATCTTGGAATTCCAAACAATGTTGGCTAAGGGAGTTTTCACTTTCATTGCACAAAAGAGCCATTTTCCATTTTTCGAGTGCCCTAAACGAGGGTTTTTTGTGAAGGACCTACCAAATAATTCTTGCAAAATTGGACCAAATCATTTTTCTAAAATACTAGGCCATATTTAATGCACAATTTACCAAATGGTTGGGTGTAAAAAGTTTTGATCCACCTCTGGTGAAAAAGACAAATTCCCGTCGATTCAGTTGGAAGCGGGTCAAATTTGAACTGTAGCTACCTCGTAGTTTGCTCTTTATTTTTTTTCAAAAATCATTTATAGGTACATAAGTATATATTTAATCAGAGAAACACAAAAAAATTCCAAGATTCAACCACTAGCTAGGAACTGTCAAGCCCGTCGTTTTGACCGCATTTTGAAACAGGCATAATTTAAAAAAATATCAAAAAATCGGAAAACCTTCGCATTGTGTCAATATATGTGACCATGTTTCCAGGAAAAATAATAAACTTGTTATACGGAAATTATTTTAAAAAAGTGTTCTTAGAAATGAGCTGTCATGCGTTAAGATTCATGGCTTTCAAGCCAAATGATCAATCTTATGGCCACATTCATGGCGTAGTTTGTTCAAATGATCTTATATTGTGCACAAGGGTGCGTCTTTGAATTCCAAACAATGTTGGCTAAGGGAGTTTTCACTTTCATTGCACAAAAGAGCCATTTTCCATTTTTCGAGTGCCCTAAACGAGGTTTTTTTTTGAAGGACCTACCAAATAATTCTTGCAAAATTGGACCAAATCATTTTTCTAAAATACTAGGCCATATTTAATGCACAATTGACCAAATGGTTGGGTGTAAAAAGTTTTGATCCACCTCTGGTAAAAAATACAAATTTCCGCCGATTCAGGAGGAAGCGGATCAAATTTGAACTACAGCTACCTCATATTTTGCTATTTATTTTTTCCAAAAATCATTTCTAGGTACATAAGTATCTATTTAATCAGAGAAACATCAAAAGTTTTACAAGATTCAACCACTAGCTAAGATTGGTCAACCCCGCCGTTTTGACCGCATTTTGAAACGGGCATAAAAATTTCAAAAAAATCAAAAAATTGGAAAACCTTCATATTGTGTCATTATATGTGACCAAGTTTCTAGGAAAAAAATAAACTTGTAATACGGCAATTATTTTAAAAAAGTGTTCTCAGAAATGAGTTGTCATGCGTTAAGATTCATGGCTTTCAAGCCAAATGATCAATCTTATGGCCACATTCATGGTGTAGTTTGTTCAAATGATCTCATATTGTGCACAAGGGTGCATCTTGGAATTCCAAACAATGTTGGCTAAGGGAGTTTTCACTTTCATTGCACAAAAGAGCCATTTTCCATTTTTCGAGTGCCCTAAACGAGGGTTTTTTGTGAAGGACCTATCAAATAATTGTTGCAAAATTGGACCAAATCATTTTTATAAAATACTAGGCCATATTTAATGCACAATTGACCAAATGGTTGGGTGTAAAAAGTTTTGATCCACCCCTGGTAAAAAAGACAAATTTTCGCCGATTCAGTTGGAAGCGGATCAAATTTGAACTGCTGCTACATCATAGTTTGCTATTTATTTTTTCCAAAAATCATTTATAGGTACATAAGTATCTATTTAATCAGAGAAACATCAAAAGTTTTCCAAGATTCAACCACTAGCTAAGATAGGTCAACCCCGCCGTTTTGGCCGCATTTTGAAACGGGCATAAAAATTTCAAAAAAAAATCAAAAAATTGGAAAACTTCGTATTGTGTCATTATATGTGACCAAGTTTCCTGGAAAAAAACTTGTAATACGGCAATTATTTTAAAAAAGTGTTCTCAGAAATGAGCTGTCATGCATTAAGATTCATGGCTTTCAAGCCAAATGATCAATCTTATGGCCACACTCATGGCGTAGTTTGTTCAAATGATCTCATATTGTGCACAAGGGTGCATCTTGGAATTCCAAACAATGTTGGCTAAGGGAGTTTTCACTTTCATTGCACAAAGGAGCCATTTTCCATTTTTCGAGTGCCCTAAACGAGGGTTTTTTGTGAAGGACCTACCAAATAATTCTTGCAAAATTGGACCAAATCATTTTTCTAAAATACTAGGCCATATTTAATGCACAATTTACCAAATGGTTGGGTGTAAAAAGTTTTGATCCACCTCTGGTGAAAAAGACAAATTCCCGCCGATTCAGTTGGAAGCGGGTCAAATTTGAACTGTAGCTACCTCGTAGTTTGCTCTTTATTTTTTTTCAAAAATCATTTATAGGTACATAAGTATCTATTTAATCAGAGAAACACAAAAAAAATTCCAAGATTCAACCACTAGCTAGGAACGGTCAAGCCCGTCGTTTTGACCGCATTTTGAAACGGGCATAATTTTAAAAAAAATCAAAAAATCGGAAAACCTTCGCATTGTGTCAATATATGTGACCATGTTTCCAGGAAAAATAATAAACTTGTTATACAGAAATTATTTTAAAAAAGTGTTCTTAGAAATGAGCTGTCATGCGTTAAGATTCATGGCTTTCAAGCCAAATGATCAATCTTATCGCCACATTCATGGCGTAGTTTGTTCAAATGATCTCATATTGTGCACAAGGGTGCGTCTTTGAATTCCAAACAATGTTGGCTAAGGGAGTTTTCACTTTCATTGCACAAAAGAGCCATTTTCCATTTTTCGAGTGCCCTAAACGAGGGTTTTTTGTGAAGGACCTACCAAATAATTCTTGCAAAATTGGACCAAATCATTTTTCTAAAATACTAGGCCATATTTAATGCACAATTGACCAAATGGTTGGGTGTAAAAAGTTTTGATCCACCTCTGGTAAAAAATACAAATTTCCGCCGATTCAGGAGGAAGCCGATCAAATTTGAACTGCAGCTACCTCATATTTTGCTATTTATTTTTTCCAAAAATCATTTCTAGGTACATAAGTATCTATTTAATCAGAGAAATATCAAAAGTTTTACAAGATTCAACCACTAGCTAAGATTGGTCAACCCCGCCGTTTTGACCGCATTTTGAAACGGGCATAAAAATTTCAAAAAAAAATCAAAAAATTGGGAAACCTTCGTATTGTGTCATTATATGTGACCAAGTTTCCAGGGAAAAAATAAACTTGTAATACGGCAATTATTTTAAAAAAGTGTTCTCAGAAATGAGCTGTCATGCGTTAAGATTCATGGCTTTCAAGCCAAATGATCAATCTTATGGCCACATTCATGGCGTAGTTTGTTCAAATGATCTCATATTGTGCACAAGGGTGCATCTTGGAATTCCAAACAATGTTGGCTAAGGGAGTTTTCACTTTCATTGCACAAAAGAGCCATTTTCCATTTTTCGAGTGCCCTAAAGAGGGTTTTTTGTGAAGGACCTACCAAATAATTGTTGCAAAATTGGACCAAATCATTTTTATAAAATACTAGGCCATATTTAATGCACAATTGACCAAATGGTTGGGTGTAAAAAGTTTAGATCCACCCCTGGTAAAAAAGACAAATTTCCGCCGATTCAGTTGGAAGCGGATCAAATTTGAACTGCAGCTACATCATAGTTTGCTATTTATTTTTTCAAAAAATCATTTATAGGTACATAAGTATCTATTTAATCAGAGAAACATCAAAAGTTTTCCAAGATTCAACAACTAGCTAAGATAGGTCAACCCCGCCGTTTTGGCCGCATTTTGAAACGGGCATAAAAATTTCAAAAAAAAAATAAAAAAATTGGAAAACTTCGTATTGTGTCATTATATGTGACCAAGTTTCCTGGAAAAAAAACTTGTAATACGGCAATTATTTTAAAAAAGTGTTCTCAGAAATGAGCTGTCATGCATTAAGATTCATGGCTTTCAAGCCAAATGATCAATCTTATGGCCACACTCATGGCGTAGTTTGTTCAAATGATCTCATATTGTGCACAAGGGTGCATCTTGGAATTCCAAACAATGTTGGCTAAGGGAGTTTTCACTTTCATTGCACAAAAGAGCCATTTTCCATTTTTCGAGTGCCCTAAACGAGGGTTTTTTGTGAAGGACCTACCAAATAATTCTTGCAAAATTGGACCAAATCATTTTTCTAAAATACTAGGCCATATTTAATGCACAATTTACCAAATGGTTGGGTGTAAAAAGTTTTGATCCACCTCTGGTGAAAAAGACAAATTCCCGCCGATTCAGTTGGAAGCGGGTCAAATTTGAACTGTAGCTACCTCGTAGTTTGCTCTTTATTTTTTTTCAAAAATCATTTATAGGTACATAAGTATCTATTTAATCAGAGAAACACAAAAAAATTCCAAGATTCAACCACTAGCTAGGAACGGTCAAGCCCGTCGTTTTGACCGCATTTTGAAACGGGCATAATTTTAAAAAAAATCAAAAAATCGGAAAACCTTCGCATTGTGTCAATATATGTGACCATGTTTCCAGGAAAAATAATAAACTTGTTATACGGAAATTATTTTAAAAAAGTGTTCTCAGAAATGAGCTGTCATGCGTTAAGATTCATGGCTTTCAAGCCAAATGATCAATCTTATGGCCACATTCATGGCGTAGTTTGTTCAAATGATCTCATATTGTGCACAAGGGTGCGTCTTTGAATTCCAAACAATGTTGGCTAAGGGAGTTTTCACTTTCATTGCACAAAAGAGCCATTTTCCATTTTTCGAGTGCCCTAAACGAGGGTTTTTTGTGAAGGACCTACCAAATAATTCATGCAAAATTGGACCAAATCATTTTTCTAAAATACTAGGCCATATTTAATGCACAATTGACCAAATGGTTGGGTGTAAAAAGTTTTGATCCACCTCTGGTAAAAAATACAAATTTCCGCCGATTCAGGAGGAAGCGGATAAAATTTGAACTGCAGCTACCTCATATTTTGCTATTTATTTTTTCCAAAAATCATTTCTAGGTACATAAGTATCTATTTAATCAGAGAAACATCAAAAGTTTTACAAGATTCAACCACTAGCTAAGATTGGTCAACCCCGCCGTTTTGACCGCATTTTGAAACGGGCATAAAAATTTCAAAAAAATCAAAAAATTGGAAAACCTTCGTATTGTGTCATTATATGTGACCAAGTTTCCAGGAAAAAATAAACTTGTAATACGACAATTATTTTAAAAAAGTGTTCTTAGAAATGAGCTGTCATGCGTTAAGATTCATGGCTTTCAAGCCAAATGATCAATCTTATGGCCACATTCATGGCATAGTTTGTTCAAATGATATCATATTGTGCACAAGGGTGCATCTTGGAATTCCAAACAATGTTGGCTAAGGGAGTTTTCACTTTCATTGCACAAAAGAGCCATTTTCCATTTTTCGAGTGCCCTAAACGAGGGTTTTTTGTGAAGGACCTACCAAATAATTGTTGCAAAATTGGACCAAATCATTTTTATAAAATACTAGGCCATATTTAATGCACAATTGACCAAATGGTTGGGTGTAAAAAGTTTTGATCCACCCCTGGTAAAAAAGACAAATTTCCGCCGATTCAGTTGGATGCGGATCAAATTTGAACTGCAGCTACATCATAGTTTGCTATTTATTTTTTCCAAAAATCATTTATAGGTACATAAGTATCTATTTAATCAGAGAAACATCAAAAGTTTTCCAAGATTCAACCACTAGCTAAGATAGGTCAACCCCGCCGTTTTGGCCGCATTTTGAAACGGGCATAAAAATTTCAAAAAAAAATCAAAAAATTGGAAAACTTCGTATTGTGTCATTATATGTGACCAAGTTTCCTGGAAAAAAAACTTGTAATACGGCAATTATTTTAAAAAAGTGTTCTCAGAAATGAGCTGTCATGCATTAAGATTCATGGCTTTCAAGCCAAATGATCAATCTTATGGCCACACTCATGGCGTAGTTTGTTCAAATGATCTCATATTGTGCACAAGGGTGCATCTTGGAATTCCAAACAATGTTGGCTAAGGGAGTTTTCACTTTCATTGCACAAAAGAGCCATTTTCCATTTTTCGAGTGCCCTAAACGAGGGTTTTTTGTGAAGGACCTACCAAATAATTCTTGCAAAATTGGACCAAATCATTTTTCTAAAATACTATGCCATATTTAATGCACAATTTACCAAATGGTTGGGTGTAAAAAGTTTTGATCCACCTCTGGTGAAAAAGACAAATTCTCGCCGATTCAGTTGGAAGCGGGTCAAATTTGAACTGTAGCTATCTCGTAGTTTGCTCTTTATTTTTTTCAAAAATCATTTATAGGTACATAAGTATCTATTTAATCAGAGAAACACAAAAAAAATTCCAAGATTCAACCACTAGCTAGGAACGGTCAAGCCCGTCGTTTTGACCGCATTTTGAAATGGGCATAATTTTTTTAAAAAAATCAAAAAATCGGAAAACCTTCGCATTGTGTCAATATATGTGACCATGTTTCCAGGAAAAATAATAAACTTGTTATACGGAAATTATTTTAAAAAAGTGTTCTCAGAAATGAGCTGTCATGCGTTAAGATTCATGGCTTTCAAGCCAAATGATCAATCTTATGGCCACATTCATGGCGTAGTTTGTTCAAATGATCTCATATTGTGCACAAGGCTGCATCTTTGAATTCCAAACAATGTTGGCTAAGGGAGTTTTCACTTTCATTGCACAAAAGAGCCATTTTCCATTTTTCGAGTGCCCTAAACGAGGGTTTTTTGTGAAGGACCTACCAAATAATTCTTACAAAATTGGACCAAATCATTTTTCTAAAATACTAGGCCATATTTAATGCACAATTGACCAAATGGTTGGGTGTAAAAAGTTTTGATCCACCTCTAGTAAAAAATACAAATTTCCGCCGATTTAGGAGGAAGCAGATCAAATTTGAACTGCAGCTACCTCATATTTTGCTATTTATTTTTTCCAAAAATCATTTCTAGGTACATAAGTATCTATTTAATCAGAGAAACATCAAAAGTTTTACAAGATTCAACCACTAGCTAAGATTGGTCAACCCCGCCGTTTTGACCGCATTTTGAAACGGGCATAAAAATTTCAAAAAAAATCAAAAAATTGGAAAACCTTCGTATTGTGTCATTATATGTGACCAAGTTTCCAGGAAAAAATAAACTTGTAATACGGCAATTATTTTAAAAAAGTGTTCTCAGAAATGAGCTGTCATGCATTAAGATTCATGGCTTTCAAGCCAGATGATCAATCTTATGGCCACACTCATGGCGTAGTTTGTTGAAATGATCTCATATTGTGCACAAGGGTGCATCTTGGAATTCCAAACAATGTTGGTTAAGGGAATTTTCACTTTCATTGCACAAAAGAGCCATTTTCCATTTTTCGAGTGCCCTAAACGAGGGTTTTTGTGAAGGACCTACCAAATAATTCTTGCAAAATTGGACCAAATCATTTTTCTAAAATACTATGCCATATTTAATGCACAATTGACCAAATGGTTGGGTGTAAAAAGTATTTAGCCACCTCTGGTAAAAAGACAAATTTCCACCGATTCAGCTGGAAGCGGATCAAATTTGAACTGCAGCTACCTCATAGTTTGCTATTTATTTTTTCCAAAAATCATTTCTAGGTACATAAGTATCTATTTAATAAGAGAAACATCAAAAGTTTTCCAAGATTCAACCACTAGCTAAGAACGGTCAAGCCCGCCGTTTTGAACGCATTTTGAAACGGGCATAAAAATTTCAAAAAAATCAAAAAATTGGAAAACCTTCGTATTGTGTCATTATATGTGACCAAGTTTCCAGGAAAAATAATAAACTTGTAATATGGCAATTCTTTTAAAAAAGTGTTCTCAGAAATGAGCTATCATGCGTGAAGATTCATGGCTTTCAAGCCAAATGATCAATCTTATGGCCACATTCATGGCTTAGTTTGTTCAAATGACCTCATATTGTGCACAAGGGTGCATCTTGGAATTCCAAACAATGTTGCCTAAGGGAGTTTTCACTTTCATTGCACAAAAGAGCCATTTTCCATTTTTCGAGTACCCTAAATGATGTTTTTTTATGAAGGACCTACCAAATAATTCTTGCAAAATTGGACCAAATCATTTTTCTAAAATACTAGGCCATATTTAATGCACAATTGACCAAATGGTTGGGTGTAAAAAGTTTTGATCCACCTCTGGTAAAAAAGACAAACTTCCGCCGATTCAGATGGAAGCGGGTCAAATTTGAACTGCAGCTACCTCATAGTTTGCTCATGTTTTTTTTCAAAAACCATTCTTACGTAGAAGAGTATCTATTTAATTAGAGAAACACCAAAAGTTTTCCAAGATTCAACCACTAGCTAGGAACGGTCATGCTCGCCATTTTGACCGCATTTTGAAACGGGCGTGAAAAATTCAAAAAAATCAAAAAATGGAAAACCTTCGCATTGTGTCATTATATGTGGCCAAGTTACCAGGAAAAATAATAAACTTGTAATACGACAAATATTTTTAAAAAGTGTTCTTAGAATCGAGCTATGATGTGTGGCGATCAATGCCTTTCAAGCCAAATGATCAATCATATGGCCATATTCATGGCATAGTGTGTTCAAATGATCTCATATTGTGCACAAGGGTGCATCTTGGAATGGCAAACAATGTTTCCTAAGGGAGTTTTCATTTTCTTTGGACGAAAAATTCATTTTTGATTTTTTTGAGTGCCCAAAATGAGTTTTTTTGTGAAGGACTTACAATATATTTGTTGCAAAATTGTACCAAATCAATTTTCTAAAATACTAGGACATATTTAATGCACAATTGACCAAATGGTTGGGTGTCAAAAGCTTTTATCCACCTCTGGTGAAAAAGACAAATTTTTGCCGATTCAGCTGAAAGCGGGACAAGTTTGAAATGTAGCTACCTTATAGTTTGCTCTTTATTTTTCCCAAAAATCATTTCTAGGTACATAAGTATCTACTTAATCAGAGAAACACAAAATGTTTTCCAAGATTCAACCGCTATCTACGAACGGTCATGCCAGCAGTTTTGACCGCATTTTCAAACGGGCATAAAAAATTCAAAAAAAAATCAAAAAATTAGAAAACCTTCGCATTGTGTCATTATATGTTACCTAGTTTCTACGAAAAACAACCAACTTTGACTATGTTAAATGTCTTAAAAAGTGTTCTCATTTCCTTTTGCACTAGTTTCTTCAGTTTTCTTTTTCATTCTCATTATTCTTTGCTTTATATTGTTTCTTTTACCAGTTTTCGTTTTTTTTCTTTATCTCCTTTTGTTTTTATTCTACATTTTTCATATACATGAAGAACCTTTTTGTAATATACATGTTTAATACTTGGTCAACATTTTTAAATACAAGTTTAATGTTTTTAATAATTGGTCAACATTTTTAAATACACATTTTTAATAATTTTCAATAGATTGATTAACATTTTTTAAATATAAGATTAATATTTTAATACATGGTCACCATTTTTTATACACATTTTAACATTTTTAAATGCTTGATTCACATTTTTAAAAACAAGTTTTTTTAATACACTGTCAACATTTTTTCTATACATATTTTTAACATTTATCAAATGCTTTATTAAAAAATCAAATACAGGATTAACATTTTTAATACATGATCAACATTTTTTGATGGGCCATTTGCATTTCTGCCCCTAACTCGAACCACCTACTCAGATTTGCCCCTAATTTCAAAGCATGCTCAAATTTGCCCCTCTGCCGTTAAGTCACTACTCAGAAATGCCCCTCCGTCCAGTCAAAGGCCTTTGATCATCAGAGGCCCATGTGTACTGTAGCAGACGGAAAGTGCTACAATATTGGACGAAAAGTGCTACAGTACTGTATGAAAGGGCATTTCTGAGTAGTGACTTAACGGTGGAGGGGTAAATTTGAGCATGCTTCAAAATTAGGGGCAAATCTGAGTAGTGGGTTCGAGTTAGGGGCACAGATGTAAATGTCCCTTTTTTTATACACACTTCAACATTTTCAAATGCTTGATTAAAATTTGACTCCGTTTATTTATATGGATTTAAAGTCATGCGAAGCCCACATTTTTCATTAGATGCACGTTCAATAGGCATATAGGTCGTTGGCCTAGTCGGCGGAAGGAAAATAAAGGCCTTGTCCAACCGAGGCCCAAGCCCAGCAAGTCGTTGTAGTGCTTAAATGGCGCTGGTTCGGTAGTATATCACTCAGGGTGTTGTGGCCTGTTGGTTAGCGTTGAGGGAGAGGGAAGGGGAGGTCGCGAGTTCGATTCCCCGATGGGCATATTTTTGTTGGTTTTCTGCCATTCAGCTCGGTGGCTCTTACGGGGTGGTTGGTCCGCATGTCAGTTCGGTGGGGCCTGCTGTCAGATCTGTGGTGGGTCCTGTCAATTCGTTGGGCCTACCTGTCAGGCCGATGGTGGATCCAACTTGCAGGGTAGTGGCTCCGCATGTCAGTTGGGTCCCATGTGTCAATTTCATGGGCACTACCTATCAGATTGTCGGGGCCCACATGTCATAGATAGGTGGTGTATGGTCAACAAGTCAATGTGTGAATCTGACCTATGAGTGATAGATTTAAATTGACACATTGATATGACACGTAGGCGAAAACTGACACGTCGACGTGGCACGTAGAAGAAACTGCTGAGGTGGCCGCCTTGTCATTTCAACGCATCACAAATTAGCAATTATGACCATCTAGATTGGTCCTAATCGCCCAAAATTCTCGCATGGACTAGTGTTGTCTACTTTGCGACCATTTCATGTAAGGAAATTGCGACCTTTCTGACCATAATGGTCGTTATGGTTTAGGGTTTGGAGCCCCTCGAACAACTTTTGACCAATTGGTCTCAAATGGTCATAGATTTACGACCATTTCTTCCAGGGTCACTGACAGAAGGTCACAAGTTTACATATTTCTTGTAGTGAATTTAGATATATTAAAACTGAGCACCCTCCAAGCCCTCTCAGGCCATCCACATTTTTAATCATTGGATCACCATTGATTTTGTGTGTTAAACGTTCTTGAGCGTCCGATCTGAAGTTAACGCTATGTTTAGCGCGAGCTGGTCTAACGTCGCACGGGCAGCTACTCCCGTAGCTATTTTGGAGCCCCGTGGTTAGTTGGGCCAGTTTACCTGCTCAGCCCAAGCTACAGAAGGCCCTCTCCTACGAGCGCTTCTCTATTCCTCCCTCCCCTATCACACCTCTTCCTATGATAGTGGCGATGGCGGCGTCGCACCTTCCCACGCTCGACACAACCCTCTCGCTCGCAAAACAAGGGCACACCACCACCGCAGTGGGGCGGCGCCGGATCCCCGTGGAGCCGCGGTGGATAGCATGGTCTTGTTGCCATGCTAGTGGGCGCAGCATCAGTGGTGAATCCAATCCATGCTTAGATTGGTTTTTTACAGTCCAGATTCAGCGACAGTGCCGCAATATTTTCGAGATTCGCTGGCAGTACATGCTAATTATATGGTTTTTACAGTCCAGCGGCAGCGGCAGATCGGCACCGTGCGACCGCTGCCGCTGTTTCTCTAGCTCAGCCGGTGGAGGCTAAGGGAAGAATAATGGGAGCCTTTCCACAAGGTTCAATCTGCTCGAGAGAGACATAGGTAATTCAAGTGAAAATCGATGCACCATTTGGCACTTGCGATCCCCATGGTTCCACATAACAACTGTAGTTCTTTTTTTCATAGCCTAATTGTGCAGCCCCTTTGATTTATTTGCATGCCATTTTCATGTATAATCCAGGTGCGATGACTCACTTGATTGAAAAGGAAGGGTCCCAAGTTCTTGATAGGGCTCTAGACTGACATATCGCAATGACATTGACAACTGATAAAATATAAATCCATAGTCCTAGAACTCCCGGTTCAAAGAATTCTTGAGCTGCTGCCTCCTCGGCCTCCTCTGGATAGGAGAGAAAACATCTAGCCGAATCTGAAAGAGATGATGAAGGGAGCCGTGGTCGAAGTCAAAGCTATCATGGTATACTTTGCGAAGCGTGCTAAGGAGCTTCATCCAACCATGGTAACATGTTGGTTACCGATGAGACACAGTTCCTCATGGAGATGTCCCGTCAATTGTTCAGACAAGAAGCCAACACTTTGTGTCCGGAGCAATGTGCGGATAATCAATACTATTATAATGCAATGCTAACCTTGCAGTTGAGTGATCAGCATCAATGCTAATTTGTTTTCTCTAGGCAAATATTGTTTGCATCATGATCGAGTGTTAATATGACTGTCGGTGTCAAAACCGGCGGATCTCGGGTAGGGGGTCCCGAACTGTGCGTCTAGGCGGATGGTAACAGGAGACAAGGGGCACGATGTTTTTACCCAGGTTCGGGCCCTCTCGATGGAGGTAAAACCCTACTCCTGCTTGATTGATATTGATGATATGGGTAGTACAATAGTGGATCTACCACGAGATCAAGGAGGCTAAACCCTAGAAGCTATCCTATGGTATGATTGTTGTAATGGTTGTTCGTCCTACGGACTAAAACCCTCCGGTTTATATAGACACCGGAGAGGGCTAGGGTTACACAGAGTCGGTTAC
This sequence comes from Triticum dicoccoides, assembly GCF_002162155.2. Taxonomy (NCBI): domain Eukaryota; kingdom Viridiplantae; phylum Streptophyta; class Magnoliopsida; order Poales; family Poaceae; genus Triticum; species Triticum dicoccoides. The sequence continues at coordinate 529,578,924 of NC_041385.1, read as the reverse complement.
AATGGCAGGAGATCTACATATCCGTATCGCCAAGCTTGCCTTCCATGCCAAGGAAAGTCCCATCCGGACACGGGACGAAGTCTTCAATCTTGTATCTTCATAGTCTTGGAGTCCGGCCGATGATGATAGTCCGGCTATCCGGACACCCCCTAGTCTAGGACTCCCTCAGTAGCCCCTGAACCAGGCTTCAATGACGACGAGTCCAGCGCATATATAGTCTTCGGTGTTGCAAGGTGAGTTCTCCTCCAAATTCCATGTGCTTGCCGAATTGTGTCCAGCTCCCTTACAAATGTTGCGCTCCTTGGCTTCCACGCCCAATAATGGCCCTCTTCCACGCGTCGCACGAATGCGAAAAGCCAGGGTATCTTTTATGTTTTACCCCTTAGCTGCGCAAATAATCTGCCTATAAGAGAGATAAGAATCCAGATCCAAATCACACCATCCTCCTTCCGCGAGTACTCATCGGAGAGCTTCTGACCGAAAACCCATTCCATCATGGACCGTCGACGCGGCTCCTCCTCTTGCGCTCCCAGCCCTCCGCCAGGAGATTGGAGGAGATGTTCAGTTCCGCACAACGAGCTGGTGAAGCTTCAAGCGGAGGGATATCTTCCTCCAGACTTTATGGTCCCGGTTCGAGCCCGGCTGGCCACCTACAAAGGTGGGAAGCAAGCGGAGGCCACCCCTAGCCCCTCTAAAGGAGAGCGGGTGTGCTTCGTCCCCTATCTAATAAGGGGGCTTGGATTTCTCGTACATCCGTTCCTCCACGGGCTTCTGGAGTTCTATGGACTCCAGCTCCATCACCTCACGCCCGCCTCTATTCTGCACATCGCGGGCTTCGTAGCTCTTTGCGAGCTATTCCTGGGCATCGAGCCCCATTTTGCGCTGTGGAAGAGGCCATTCTGCCTCGTACCCTGTTCTCATGAGGGGTCAATATATCAAGTGGGCGGTGCCGAAATATGGCGCATCGCCGGGACCGGATATCCATCCGGAACCCCAAAGAAGGCGTCCGAAGACTGGCCTTCGGAATGGTTTTATGTAGAAGACGCTCCACTGCCGGACCCAGTTCGGATCGGCCTCCCGGAGTGCAGCAAGGTTCCTCTGAAGAAACGCCTAAGTTGGCGCCCGCGGAGCCCTCAACTGGAGGAAGACAAGGGCGTCCATTATTTGATGGGCCGGATAAGGTTGCTGGCCCATTCCGGATTGACCATGATTGGAGTCATGGCCACGTGCATAATGCGGGGGGTGCAGCCACTGCAATACAGGGGCCACCCCATGTGGGATTTGAATGGGGAAAATGACGCCACCCGTCATGGCCGCAAAGGGCCGGGATCGGCCGAAGATCTGGTGAAGATTCTGTCCGGCCTGTACAAGGGGGAGAAGGAGGACTTCCTCCAGACGAGCCCATTGAATGGGTTCTCCATGAATAACCCTCGGCGCTGGGTAAGCGGACATTTTATTTATCCGACCCATGCTTTCAAAGTTAAGTACCTTACTTTACGATTTCGACGCAGCAGCTGCGTCGGGATGTGGAGGGCATACATAGTCCGGCTCCACAACCCGAGGATCCAGGAAGATCCCTTGATCCGGCCTCCGAAGAGGATCCGGACATAAAGGTGGAGCTAATCGACGGGGTGTTCCACCAACTCAGTATGGACAACGCTCTAGTCTCCATTACGGCTGACTACCCCGGCTTGTTACCGGCTTCCCAGGTACTTATGACCGAAGTCCTGACACCATTATTTCATCCTTGCGCATTCCTGATCTCCGTATACAACGGTGTCTTGCAGGAGGTGCCTTCAAGGCGGGAAGCCGAACCCGCGGCGGCTGACCAACAAGGGCCAGTCCGACCCCGCAGGCGGAAGATGGGTGCGGTGCGAATCAAAACGTCACCGCAACGGTATAGCTCGCGACCGTTATTTAGGATTCCTAGGGGGCGTATTAATGCTCATGACTTTTTCAGGAGAAAGAGCGCTCGCTGGACTGTGCCTAGCGAGGTTGCCACCCAAGCCTCCGCCAGCCAGGCTCCAACACTTGGTCCGGAGGGGGAGGCGAGCGCAAGGCGCGAGCCGGATACTCCTCCAACGGAGGATGCCGACAGGCTGTCCGCCACCAGGTCTGAGGTGGAGAGCGCCATGAACCATAGGCGCCGCCGGACAGTTTTTCGTGACGCGTGTTTCTCCCCTAAGGTGTTGAATGCCTTTAACACGGGAGACGCACACCTCTGTGCTGCTCAAGATGGTTTAACCAGAGCCACAGAGCAGTATGTAAAAGACATACGGGTAAGGGATTATAATAGCGGTATATGCCAGTAGCCCCCGAGACTTAAAGTAGTTGAAATAACTGATTTAAGGATCTTTTAATGTGCAGGATCTTACAGAGAAGAATACCCAACTGTCCCAGGAGCTACAAGAGTGCAAGGCCCAACTTGAGGCTCCACTCGCTGCCGCAGGAGAAGACACAGTGACCCCTCCTGGTAAGACATTATTTCAAAAAGATAAGCGGTGTGCGGCGTGCGTGTAAGTCTGACAATGATATTGCAGATGTTGCCAGACTGGATCCGAACAAGCAACACCTACTGCGCCAGCTGAAGGCCGGCGAGAGGGTGCTTATGAAGGTGCAGCAGGAGAGGAACAAACTCCAGGATGCCCACACCCAGCTTGGGGAAGAGCTGAAAGGTGTTCGGGCCGAGCTGTCTGGCTTCGTGAAGGAGAATCAGCGGCTTCGTCGCGGCATCTATGGTAAGTGCTTGAGCGAATTCTTTTGAAAAGAAGAGTTCGGCGAGGGAGCCTATTGACAGAAATATGTCTGTAGGTGCGTTCACAGGTCGCCCTGCGGAGGAAATGCCCGGTTCGATGGGTGACCAACTTCCCGAGCTGGTGCAACTGCTCGAACATGTTTGGCAGGCGATGGGTGGCGTCGTCCAGGCCCTCTGGCCATCCGTCTCCCTACCCGAGGGCCTTGAAGAGCTTGCAGAGAAGCTTCAGGGAGCGCGGCAGCGCTTCCGTTTATGGAAGATATCGGCCTGCCGTCAAGGTGCCAGGGAGGCCTGGGCCATGGTGAAGACGCGGTACAAGAAGGCGGATCCAAACCACATGGCCGAGGTCGGACCTGTGGAGCCCGCTGGGAAGGAGATCCCTGTGAGCTTAGTGTACGGCCAAGTAGAGTTGGCCGCTAAGTATTCCCAACGGGACTGTAAATTAGACAGCCTATTAGACGGGATTGAGGAGGAGTACAATCAGTCAATTTGACGATGTATTTAAAATGACATGAAAAATGCCTTCTAGCCGAATTGTAGATCGTTTGTCTTTGCCGACCTTTTCGCTTCGACCTTGGGACCCTAGAGTCTGGAGTGTGTCCGAATACCTTCTCGGTTATGACAAAACCGGGGCATGCATGGAGACCAGGCGTAGGGGTCATTAGTGCTTTATCAGACAAGTGCCCAACTAGTTATGTTATATTACATGGTTAGTAAGAAACATCTTCCAGGGAGAATAGTTCCGTTAAGGGTTCCTTTCCCTGTGAGGCATGCCCTAAAGTGCATGTCCGGACTGCGAAAAAAGCAGGAAAACATCTGGGGGCAGATAGATAAATGTGTAAAAAATCATCTTTCAAGTCACCGACCGAATATTCTCTTAAGAACGCTAGCTTTCGGCTTCACCCAGTCTAAGGTACACATCCGGCTGACCCGGCAGCAACAATCATAGAGGTGCTCCCTTTACCTCCTAGCCGAACAATCAGGAACGTAGGGGTAAGCACAGGAGCCAGGCAACCCAACTTGGCCAAAACTTAAGTCATATTGATGCATATAATGGTGAATGAAAGGTACATGTGGAAGTTTGACACATGTGCTGGGCATGAAGCCCTTATAAGTAAGCTTCTGTTAGAGAAGCCCCCAGGTATAATGAGTGCGGGTAGCACATCAGGTGTGTGCGAACAATGCGCAAATAGGCCCTCAAGGGCTTTTATGAAAAAGGTAGGAGAAGAGAGAGAAACAAATGTGATGCCCGGGTATTTAAGCTACAGTGAGCCTCTGCTAATGATGCCACGTCACCTCATTTACTGTTGCTAATCTCGCGACGGTTCGAAACTTTTTAAATTAAAAATTTAAATATTGTCAAACATCAAAAATTTTCAAACATCAAAACAAAAATGTTCGGTTAGTGCCAAATATTACATAGGTAATTATAATAAAGAAAACACAGATTTATAAAATACTTATGTGCCCTAAGTTGAACTAAAACAATAAAAGTAAATAAATAAAAGAAAAGAAAAAAAACAAAAGAGAGAAAGAGAAGCCCCCCCCTCCTGGACCGCGGCCCAGCTGGCCACCAGGCCGGCCAGGCCGGCCCACCCCGGTCCCCCCCCCCATAACCCCCTGGGCGACCGAACCCTAGCCCGAC